>NW_026854140.1:0-60936 GCF_026571515.1 Ruditapes philippinarum
ACATCTTGATAAATAAGTTTTGAGTTATTTTCCTTGTAAAGTTCGTTTGCTCTAAATGTAAATGTCTTTTTCTACATTTCTTATGACTTAGATTCTTCTGTGCAGTAATTAAATCCACAAATTTTTGCATATTTGCTAGTCTTAAATAATAGATTGGTACAAATTGCTTTCTCAGATCAAGTTGTAAAACAAAATGATATTCGTCTTCCAATTTATCGCAAAAAGTACATTTCTAGTTTTTTTTTTGCTGGAGCTTTTATTTACGTCTATGTGATGATACGCGTTAGCGTGATAAACAAAAACGAAATATTTTGTCACGTATACAAAATCAAGATATGGTTGAAATATGGTGTTTCAAATGTATTGTAAAACAAAGCTCTACTGGAATAATTAGGTCTTGTTGATCAGTTTTGTATTAACTTATCCTTTTATCTTTGTGTCGCATTATACAAAAAAATAATTCAGAGTCTCCAACAGTCTGAAATTGTCACTTTTAGTAAACCTTTCATTATTGGACACCATAATTTTTCTGTTTTGAATTTTAATAATATTGTGCTTCAACATTAAGTACACCTTCTTAATATATTTGTCTTCATCTGTAACCAACAACTTTATCCAAAATTTTAAAATGTTATAATGACTCATATTTTGCAAAAATATTCTTCATTATTCACCATAAATAAAATAGAGAAAAACAGAATCCCTAAAGAAAGCCCTATACGGCGAAATTGTTAAATGTTACAGGCTCGGTTTGATTGAGCATGTTCATGGACGGTACTGGAAAGTGCAAGTTACCGTTCACGCCCCCTAGCACCGGCTTAAACAGGATTCAACATTTAAACACAAAAATGGTGAAATATTTGATAAAGTCGTTTTGAGAATTTTTCTTTTATCTTAAGTCTTTTTGCAAAATGGCATATGTAAGCGTTCTACGGTCTTGCCTTGATAAAACCCACATACTCCACTTTCATAATTTGAGATAGGTAATACATGTCAGAAAGATTCACTTTATATAGATATATCTGTATAATTATAATACCCTCTACTACTTGCCCAGCAATTGTATTTTGTGCTTCAGAAAAGGAATCACCTGTAGTAAATACAATACCCAGATAAACAAATTTACTAACAATTTCAACAATATTATCATGCTAATAAAATGTGATATTTGCGGGAACACGTCCGCATTTCCTTAATACAACTGCTTTGGTTTTGGCAGTATTAGCTATCATTTTCAATTTCTTACAGTAATCTAGTTATTGATCTAAACTCTTTTGTAAATCTAAACTGTTATTTACAAATATGATAATATCATAAGCATACAGTATTTTAACATATGTATGTCTATACCTTCTAGACACTTTTTAACAAATATATCTTCTATACCAATAATTAGCACAGAAAGCATAGAAATAGGAAAGGTGAAAGACAATCACCTAGTCTAACGCCTAAAACACATTTGAAACTATAGCTAAACTCATTATTTAAGTCATTCAATTACATACAATGGGACCTACCTGTAAAAAGGTGTTTGTAATTTCATGTGAGATTTAGTTATTACTTTGTTTAAAGCTCCCGCATAGCATTAAATTCTCATTTAAATAGACAATATACAACAATATGACAGCATAATCAAGACCAACCTTGGTTTACTTATATACAATGTAATCCACAATTGTTGATTTTCTCTTTCTATTTTCTCTGTAAACAATATAATGTAACTTATACGCGGAACTCATGAAATTTTAAGAAGATTAAGAATCAAACATACCGAAAATGTCATGAATTTACCAGGGCCGGCAAAATCTGATTTGACTTAATTGTCTGTTTTTTCTGAAGAATTTCTTGGTTGCTTGTATGAATTATATTGTAAATGTTTGAAAATTTCCAATTGTCCATACAAGCTGTGGGACAACCTGGTTAATACGGACAATTGATTCTGCCGCCACTGAATTCACCTCAGGAAAAGTAAAATGAGCGGCTTTAGTTCCGAAAAACAAACTGCAGACAGAACTAAAATGTTGCGTGCTATGAAAGTTTCAAAATTTGATTTGCCGTAACAATATTTCCTTTTTCCTCATTCTTAACACTAGAAAGTCAGAATAAAGCACAGATAATCTAAACTAAAACTAAATTTGCTGGATATCAACATAACGCCATAATTAATCTGAATCTTCTTTTGCACAAGTATCCTTTTTGTTAAAAGATTGCTGCCATCTAATCACATTATTTAATATTTGAAAATGTTTGGTGGCTCTTCTGACAGATGCATTGGCATACATGCTGAAACAGGGTGAGGAAGGTATAAATGGAGCTACAGACTTTGACAGTAGCGAAGATAGCGAAGAGGACGTGTCACCAGAAGAATTTATTGATTGCCAGGAACCTCGAAACTAAATATGTCATGCAACCCAGATTTATTTTGGAAATCACAAATTAACTGAAGTTAAAGAAATGTTGTAATTAAATACTGAACAGTGAATTAATCAGTACACAGTTATTTAGAATATTAGCATGTGTTTATACAAATAATCAGGTTTGATTATTTTAGAACAGAAAATAGGAAATCAATTACTGTTTTAATGAATTCAGAATCATATTTCTTTCACAAACAATTAAATAATAAATCTACATTATTGTTTTTGTGCAAAATAATGATTTACAGTAGTAGTCTCTATAAAGTTGTCAATTGTTTTTACTACACCAGTGTAAAACTGTATTTATATACATCGTTAGACAATAAATATTATAAATCACCATAAAACAAATTATTAAATATGAGTAATTAATTTGTATTAAATTACTATTTATTCATATCAGCTTTTGGTTCTTAAGATTTATGCTCTTATGTGTATGTACATAATTCAAAATTTACTTTTAATCCTACATACGTCGTATTATTAGAAATTTTCTTACATCTTTGCGTTGTATTATACTTATCTTTCTTAAAAATTGTGTTAAAATTTAGTAAATTTCAATTTTAATTATATTCTTTCTTGAAATTAGTTATTTCTATTTGTTGTCAATTTCATGCATTTTACATAATGTTTATGTACTCTGTTGGATGTTGTATTCAATTCTTTGCCTCTTGTTTTGTAAATTTAAGTGATTAGTATCGTACAATAAACTATATATAGACTTTATATAAATTAAATTAAAAGATTGTATGTTTATTCATGGGAAGGCCAACAATAATGTTGCTAAAAGTTTTGGTCCATCCCTTTTGTTTATTGTGTTGATATGTTGATGTAAAATTGATGCATATTTATATAAGAAATAAATTCTATATTAACCTTATTAAACTAATTTTATATAGATATTCTTTACAAGTATTTTGATGATGTTTTTGTTTCGTTTACAATGAATATAGCCAATGATCATTGAAATTAGTGTTATTTTGAAAACGTTGGCATAATCTATGCCGAAACTTCAAAATACTACTTTGCTCCGAATTTATGCAATTATTGCATTTTTATATTTTAGTTATTTATACTAAATCTATACATGTAAAACGACAAACGTAATGTGGGGTTATACTCTACAGTTTGTACTGCAAATCAGTTACATGCTGTGGTTGTATGAACACGACTGAAGGTGCAAGGATCAAGATCCTAAATAACTTTTAAAATTTCTCAATACTGTACTGAGTGTTGACATTAATTATGCATAAACATTATTATATTAAATTTTCCGATGGCTATGTCCTTCTTTTATATAATCTGATCTTGTTTTAATTATAGTCTAGTTAAAGCTTAAAGCAGCACACCTCCAGATTCATGCTAATTTTCATGAAAATTTGAAAATGTATTCAACAGTATAATATTGTAAAGTTACCAAAATAGTGCAATTTACACATTATCAATGGCACGTTCAACCTATGTTAATTACTATAAAGAGGTCAAAATATGCAAAAGTATCCGTTACGTTAGTAATGCAGTAGAAATATAGTTAACAATACTGAAAAAAATTCGGTCATTAATCGCGCATAACATGAACATTTTTCCTAGAATTTTGAAACTTTATACCTTTTTTAAAATCTTTTATCGAAATATGTTTGTTCATCTGGAGGCGTGCAGCTTTAAAGGAATTGTTTCTAGTATCGTATGCTAAACCATTTTGAAGATCATACGGATGGGATGCTTCAAAAGCTTTGTGAATATCTAGTTTTATAAATTGGTATCATATAGGTGATAAAACTGTCAAACTAAAACTTCGTTTGAGTTTATTTGTATCATTTTCTTGAACGACTTAATCTTTCTTTTCAAATAGTTCTGAACAACATCTTGAAAGAAACGATTTCTTTAGAACCAAATTGGAAACAATAACATAATTTTAAATATAAACTGTGTGCAATGTTTTTTTTTTAAAAGTTATGTTTAAATAAGTTACCTCATAACAATTATAGCAAGATTGTAGGGACACAGTCACAAAAAAATGAAGAAAGTAAGAATGCTGTCAATCAACATAAAATAACAAGAATCTATTAATTTAATTGTTACTACTTTTCTTGTATCACAAATTATTTGATACTAGATTTTACATTATCAGATATACTACATGTACTACCGACAGGACCAAAACGAAAAACAGAATAATTAAGAAAACAGAAACCATTAGTTAAGATATAGGGAGAGGGGGAAAACAAGAACAAACGTGTTTAAAGACATTAAAATGAGAATGTCCTCTCCTGAAGCTATGACTTGAAATTTTATAGGATGATATATCTCACTGAGAAGAAGTGCAGTGCACCAGAGCCGTTACTCTGCGCATTTTATTTTTGTGTTATTGCACTTTGTCAATGTTCTTACTTAATAGGCTTGTCCAGAGCATAACTTAGTCAATATAAGTTTAATTGACTCCAAATTTTGTATGTTAGCCCTTTTCATTGACCCGAAGTGCAGTGCACAAGAATACATCACAGCACAGAGTACTCCATTTGATCTGTCAGTGTAAAACTTTTTCTATGGCATTTTTATTTTTGATAATACAGTATAACAGTTTTATTTATCCCGATGTAACATTGTTACAATCAGTTCAAATGCCACTAAGGTTAAAGGAACGAGCAGTGTTTTAGAAGAAAATGCCCCGTTGACAGCTTTATTGTTCACAAGGCGACACATCTGACTCGCGGAGTTCTAGTTTTTAATTTCAAATAATTATATATCGTTCACAGTTCATTACTAAATCACATCATAGCTTATACTCGTACATTCGCAGCGCATCACTGATTGAATATCAACCACGGCAAATCTCATTATAATATAAAGACATTTTTAGATTATAACGCTGAGAGAATGCTATATATTAGAATCCCGCCGGGGACGTTACATAATTCATGTTAATAAGCTATCCAGCTAACATACGAAAAATTGACTGTTCTACGCAGCTGCATGCTCGTGCCTGAAATAAAGCACAGAGGGGCACCCTAGGTTTTCCTCAACTTATACAGTTAGAATTTCGTCATGTGATATTTACAGTGTTAGTAATATCTTAACATAAATAATCATTACCTGTAAAATACATTTCCGGACAAAAAAGTACCAGAAATACAAGAATAGTTAAAATAATACTAAGTGTGTAGAATCTTTGTAAAAATAAGTTCAATGTATCCCGTGCTGTTGCAAACATTACACAGGTGAGCTACTTCAGCGTTTTGATGGTCATGTTGAATTGTAAGAATACAACACAATACATTTTTTCTTTGCTTTCAACATTGTAAAACGTTTCTAGCATAATACATTGACAGGTAACATAGTCAATAGTACGGTGGCACAAAGGTGACATGTGTGCGTTTTTATTTATCTCGTGGCCACGAGTTACTAAGTCGTGGCCACGGGATAGCTAAGTCGTGGCCACGAGATACTATGTCGTGGTCACGAGTTACTAAGTCGTGGCCACGAGATAGCTAAGTCGTGGCCACGAGATACTATGTCGTGGCCACGAGTTACTAAGTCGTGGCCACGAGTTACTAAGTCGTGGCCACGAGATAGCTAAGTCGTGGCCACGATGTAATATGACACATTATTAAGTTGTATAAATGGCACTTTGTACAGGCTTGTAAAGAAGGGACATCCTTGTACTATAGCTAATGTCTAGTTAATTAGGAAAATTCATATAAATGGTGTAATCGGATTGGTTATTTATCTCGTGGCCACGACTTAGCTATCTCGTGCCCACGAGTTAGTAACTCGTGGCCACGACATAATATCTCGTGCCCATAACTTAGCTATCTCGTGACCACAACTTAGTAACTCGTGGCAACGGCATAGTATCTGGTGCCCAGGACGTAGTATCTCGTGCCCACGACTTAGCTATCGCGTGGCCACATTTTAGTAACTCGTGGCCCCGACTTAGCTATTTCGTGGCCACGACTTAGTAACTCGTGGCCACGACATAGTATCTCGTGGCCACGACTTAGCTTTCTCGTGGCCACGACTTAGTAACTCGTGGCAACGACATATTAACTCGTGGCCACAACTTAGCTATCTCGTGGCCACGACTTAGTAACTCGTGGCAACGACATAGTAACTCGTGGCCACGACTTAGCTATTTCGTGGCCACGACTTAGTAACTCGTGGCCACGACATAGTATCTCGTGGCCACGACTTAGCTTTCTCGTGGCCACGACTTAGTAACTCGTGGCCACGACATAGTAACTCGTGGCCACGACTTAGCTATCTCGTGGCCACGACTTAGTAACTCGTGGCTACGACATAGTATCTCGTGGCCACGAGGTAAATAAAAACACACACATGTCACATTTGTGCCACCGTACAATAGCGACAATGCAAGAAAAAAAAGTTATCAATTCGGTCTCAGCGGATGTTTGTTTAAAATGGCATGTCTATATATAATGAACGAATAATAATCATAATACAAAATAATAATAATAAAAAAAAAAAAACGAAATAAAATAAACGTGTAAGGCTTTTTAAATGATAATTAAATAGTTTAAATTTAGTTTAGTTTAAATAGAACCATAATTAAAGTTACGAAAAGAAAAAAAGTTCAATTATACAATTTTTTAACTTATTCTTATCGGGTTTCCAAAAGCCAAGTCTACCGATAGTCTATGCGCATAGAAATGAGCCGTGTCACGACAAAACCAACATAGTGGGTTTGCGACCAGCATGGTTCCAGTCCAGTCTGCGCATCCGCGCAGTCTGATCAGGATCCATGCTGTTCGCTATCAGTTAATCTACTTATAATAGGGTTTGTAAGCTAACAGCATGGATTCTGATCAGACTCCGCGGACGCACTTTGTTGGTTTTGTCGTGACGCGGCTCAAATGTTTATTTATATCTGCATTGTCTATTGAATTCACCCAGACAAAACAAAACAAAATATCTTTATACTACTAACGAGAACTTATCACGCTTTTCATGCATTCTTGAACACATTCAAAATATTTAAGGCAGACGATATTTTTAGCTTGTACTGAAAACCGTTTTCTAATATTTATAAACTGATTGTCACTCTTTTATTTGTAGGTCAATATTCAAATGCAAATCTATACCTTTGTTCCTAAGTCTAATTTTAGGAAACAAACCATAAATCAATTTGACATTTAGAAAATGGGGCTTTAAATACACACCCATATAATGTACAAGGTAGACCAAGAAGCGTTACAAATTGAATCTACAATTTTAAGATTTTCAACACTTTGATATGAAAATGATACTACATATGTTGACCTTTTTGCCTAAATGTCACAAACAATGTAACTAGTTACGTATTTAAAATATTATATTACAAGATTATCAGTGTGATTATAAGATACGTATGTACATTGTATTGGTAGTATGTCTGATCTAATAATGCCGTCCTTCCTTGATGGTCTTGTTTTTCATATTTTATACATGCGATATTTTTTTACAATTTAGTTAACGTTATTTAAATTATACAAACACATAGCAAAATACATATGAGCCGCGTCACGACAAAACCAACATAGTGCGTTTGCGACCAGCATGGATCCAGACCAGCCTGCGCCTCCGCGCAGTCTGATCAGGATCCATGCTGTTCGCTATCAGTTTCTCTACTTGTAATAGGGTTTGTAAGCGAACAGCATGGATCCTGATCAGACTGCGCGGATGCGCAGGCTGGTCTGGATCCATGCTGGTCGCAAACGCACTATGTTGGTTTTGTCGTGACGCGGCTCATATCTATATATTAAACGTTTTAGTTATGTTAATCTAAGACTAGTGTAATTAAACTTGTAGAAATATTAAATGCTAAAAAGACAATATTCTGAAAAACCTGGCTTGTTATATGTGTTTTTTTCCATTTTCAATTATGTCTGTTAATTATAAGTATTAACTATGTCTATGTAAAATGATTATGTACTTTATGCAAAAGTCTTGAAAAAACTGTTTGTTCTGTATGATTGTTTGTGTGCGAAAAGACACAATTTACGAGAAATACATACATATTTATTTCATAGGAGTACATCAAATTCATCATGTATTGTACAATTTTATCGTTGAAAGCTACGTTATGGTTGTTAGTACATGATAAATGTGTTCATCTTAAAGTAAATAATAACTAGAACAGAAAAAAAAGTCAATGAGATCACCGTGTATGTATTATACCATTTCAATACCAGCTATTCATTGTCTTATCTCCCTTATTAGGTAATAACTTAAAATAAAATCGTTTATGTACGGTGTTCCGTTTGGACAATCTGCATTTTTCTTTTTTGTCTGTACCAGCGATGCACGATAGTACGATGGTGAAAACGCGATGGTAAGATAATACGATGGTGAAAACAAGATGGTACGATGATGAAAACGCGATGGTACGATGATGAAATCGCAATGGCGCGATAGTACGATGGTACAAACGCGATGTTACGATGATGAAAACGCGATGTTACGATGGTGAAATCGCAATGGCGCGATAGTACGATGGTGAAAACGCGATGGTACGATGATGAAAACGCGATGTCACGATGGTGAAATCGCAATGGCGCGATAGTACGATGGTGAAAACGCGATGTTATATCGCGTTTTCACCATCGTACCATCGCGATTTCACCATCGTACCATCGCCTATCGGTCAGTATGACTAGTACACATACAGAAAGATGTCAAATTCTGATACGGCAGATAATAAAATGGTGAAAACACGATGTTGAAAACGCGATGTACGATGGTGACAACGCGATGGTACGATGGTGAAAACACGATGGTACGATCGCGTTTTCACCATCGTACCTTTGCGACATCGCGATTTCACCATCGTTCCATCGTGTTTTCACCATCGTACCATCGTGTAAGGACGAAATAAAAAATCACTATAGTCCAAACGGAACACCGTATTTATGTACTTAAATAGTTCTTTTAATTGTTAATAAACAATCATTGCTTATTTATCTCATTGATTAAATCAATATTTAAAACAATCAACTTGAAATACTAGACACATGTTTTGTTTTGTTTGTGTACTCTGTTACACATGTTTCAAAAGAAACACGTACTACAAAGATTGTGTGATAAATGTTTTCGTAAAGGACGCATTTCATTATTTTTTCAAATAAGTTAATTCAACTAGATCAATGAACATATCGGCAGTTTTTGTTCTTTTGAAATCTTAGACAAAATGGGTGTAAAAGATAAAACATTTTATAGTTATATATAGTATAGCGACGAGATTGTTATATGTTTGTGGAAATACCATGGTCTGGGCGATATCGAGGGGTATTACTTTTTTTATGTTCATGTATTTTACTACGGAGTCCTGCAAGCACCGTCTTATAATATTTATCAAGTCAGTATTGTCAATTTCTAACATGCCTCGAGATTATGTCACGTTACACAAAAATAAGAAAAAAACGGGGTTTAACACGAGAATGCGGCTGTTTTTTTTTCTCCCTCCGATAAGATTGTTAATAAAGTCAATAATGATCCATTTTTTACGGTGGCACAAAGGTGAAATGTCTGTGTTTTTATTTATCTCGTGAAAACGAGATACTATGTTGTGGCCACGAGTTACTAAGTCGTGGCCACGAGATAGCTAAGTCGTGGGCATGAGATACTATGTCGTGGCCACGAGTTACTAAGTCGTGGCCACGAGATACTATGTAGAGGCCACAAGTTACTAAGTCATGGTCTCGAGATAGCTTAGTCGTGGCCACGAGATACTATATTGTGGCCACGAGTTACTAAGTCGTTGCCACGACTTACTAAGTCGTGGCCACGAGATAGCTAAGTCGTGGCCACAAGATAATTGACAAATCAGAATACACTATATATATATATAATATATATATATATATATATATATATATATATATATATATATATATATATATATATATATATTATATATATATATATATATATATTATGAATTTTTAAACTGAACAATTTTCCTTTACATGCAACATTAATCTTTGAAAATACTGAAGATATTCACTTTGAACTTTAGGATCATATTAGAAAGTCACCTTCCAAGGCCTACCAGACATTTATTTTGACTATAGCCCTTTGTTGGGACAATTTTGTGATCGAATTGGTCTGTTTGTACGTACTACGGCCTGTTAACATTGTTTATACGATAACATGAGAAGGAATAAATCCTGGTTTATTTTATCTAGAAGGGACATTGCCCATGGACAGTAGATAGCCTATAAGGTAAAATCCTTATCTGATGAATAGTTTAGATTGGACAAGCCATGGTTTATAAAAGCTAGAAACATCATTGCACCTGATCAGTAGATGCCATCAAATAATTTCGAGGTCATTTGGTCAAAAATCAGGGTCTCAGTGACGCTTAATTTGAAATTATTGACCGGTCAATAAGTTGTAAAAATGGCACTTTTACAGGCTGGTGAAGTAGGGGCATCCTTGTACTATAGCACATGTCTAGTTAATTAGGAAATTCATATAAATGGTGTAATTTGATTGATTATTTTATTTATTTATCTCGTGGCCACGACTTAGTAACTCCTGGCCACATTATCTCGTGTTCACGAGATAAATAGAAACACACATATGTCACCTTTGTGCCACCGTAATTCTTACTGATATTTTCCGTTCTTATTATATTTTGTCTTTCCAAATGATGCTAAAACGACATCTTACATACACTAACGCCACGTTTTATCCAGATCAGTTGATAAGAAAATAGTTGAGCCAATTTGTGAGAAGACATCATCCTAAGTATGCTACTCATTCATAAACAATAAAAGCGAGTCTTACAAGTAAGTTTAAATTGCTTAAATCTTTATAAAATAATTCTTTAATAGTACAG
The DNA here is from genome assembly GCF_026571515.1 of Ruditapes philippinarum. Lineage (NCBI taxonomy): Eukaryota > Metazoa > Mollusca > Bivalvia > Venerida > Veneridae > Ruditapes > Ruditapes philippinarum. The sequence goes on from NW_026854140.1 coordinate 11,254, forward strand.
TAAGGTATTTTTTCTATTTATTATGGTGGCTGATTTGTGCCATTCATGTTTTCGCCCCGCGACCCCGCCAAGCCAAAAGTCGAAATTTAACAAGTTAAAATGACGGGGGTGCGCAGCGAAAACACGCTAATTAGCGAGGGCGCGCGGCGAAATTTAATAAATAAAACTTCGCCGCGCGGGGGCGCGGGGCGAGATTTAAGAAATAAAACGACGGGGGCGCGGAGACAAAACACGCTAATCAGCGCCCTCGCTAATAAGCGTGTTTTCGCTCCGCGCCCCCGCCATTTTAACATGTTAATTATCGACTTTTCGCTTGGCGGAGTCGCGGGACTGTTAAAAAGTTATTTATTTAACTTCGCCCCGCTTCCGCTAATAATCGTGTTTTCGTCCCGCGACCCGCCGTTTCATTTCTTAAATCTCGCTCCTCGCTCCCGCGGGGCGAAGTTTTATTTATTAAATTTCGCCCCACGCCCTCGCTAATTAGCGTGTTTTCGCTGCGCGCCCCCGCCATTTAGCATGTTAATTATCGACTTTTCGCTTGGCGGGGTCGCGGGACGAAAACACGCTAATTAGCGGGGGCGCGCAGCGAAGTTTTATTTATTAAAATTCGCCCCGCAACCCTGCTAATTAGCGTGTTTTCGTCCCGCGACCCGCCGTTTTATTTCTTAAATCTCGCTCCGCGGCTCCGCAGGGCGAAGTTTTATTTATAATTTATATATATTATTTTCAAGCCTTAGCGACAGTAGGGTGCGAAATAGAACAGCTTCGTAGGACAATCGGCAACGGAAGAAAAATCCACTTGAAAAAAAGCGGAAGTGATCCCCCTTAATTTGTCTTGGAGTTAATCGGCTACCTAATACCGGTTTTGTCGCTTAAACAACTCAGGCCCACGTCCTTCGTGGTCAATTCATACGCATCAAAACTCGGAATAGCCGATAAACACCGCTAACGTTAAAACTGCCAACCAATGAACATTAGGACACATACTACGTCATTAATGTAAACATAAAGATTATATACTTGTGTTAGTTGTATTTATACGTTAACAGTAATTCTGGATTCAATATTTTTATAATAGTTGTTTAACATTTAAAGTTAACACTCATTTGTGTAAAACAACATTTGTCGTAAAATATTGTATAGAATTTACCTAAAACTATCATGTCATTTTAAAAATGTTATAGTGCAAAGTTGTCCATGGATATATGTCAACATTATGACAAATCAAAATGTGTTGGATATGAAATTGGATATGGACTTACTTTATAAACGGACCAGAGAAGTAAGTATCTTAATTACTAATAAGCTAAACTATTCGACTGATAAAAGTTTATGAAATGATTTTAGAAAATTCGTTCATTGTATATTTCAATCGCTATCGTGTCAAGTAGATCTCAGTTGTGTATACAAAATACTGACTTAACGGTCCACTTACACTTACGGCTGTTTCCATGTTAGCAATGTTCAAAATAGAGAAAAATAGAATCCCTAAAGATCGTTCAAAATGGCTAAATACTCTGTTTGCATATATCTGCTGATCACAGGTGCTAGTTGCATTGATTTGACCTAAAATGTGTTTGACCTTGTTATTTATACAATAAAATATCAATATATTAAAAAAAAAAAATTAAAAAAATTTTTTTTTTTCTTTGTTATATTATTATAGACAAGGTATGCAACATTCAGGTACGAAAATTATGGGTACGCCAGTTATCCGTGTTAAAATTTTTCACCGGGCGGTAATATCGTCGGATTTTTGCATGGAATCAATGCACAATATATTTTTCTATTACAATTTACTATTTACAGATCCCCAGTTAACCGCTAGTTAATGTTATAAAGCCCGAAAGTAAGAAATCACCCAGGTCCGAAAGATGAGACCGTCATGACATGTACATTGTAACCTGGTATTTACGCTTGAAATACATCAACAAAGAGATCAAACGGGTCGAACTCACATGCAAACAACTGGATTTTACATACTTTTAAATGGTTTTATCCTCCACGAGTGGCACTAAGTCCTATGTGCCCGTATTTTAAGAAAAATTCTACATGTATAAGAAATTCCTAAATCGGAAGTGTTCTCCCGCAACATGTGCTTGGTTCCCTGTTCCGCTCTTTGTCATTGTATGTGAAACGGAAGCCGGAGAATACTTCCGGTAGGAATTACCTTCTAAAAATATCGTCTACATGTAGGATATTTCTTTAAATACAGGCTCATAGGACTACGTTCGACTCGTGGAGCATAAAACCATTTAAAAGTATGTAAAATCCAGTTGTTTGCATGTGAGTTCTACCCGTTTGATCTCTTTGTTGATGTATTTAAATCTAATTTATCGTTCTTTATGTAGGTAAAACAAATGAAAAATACAGTTCAGCAACATTTGGGGAATATATATTAAAATCGTGCAATAAAATCAAAGTATTTAAGTTATGAGACGTCGCATGAAACAGGTCATTAATGAACGAGCGTAAATGAGTCATTTTTATTTCGCTGACATTAAATGATATCTCTATACAGACGGCAAATGTCATAATTATGTGTCTGCCCCTTACTCTTATCCCATTTAAGCAGGATCCTAAGTTGTGTGTTTTGTTTTGTAGTTTAAAATTAATCTTATTTTTAATACATCGGTGAAAATTTAAGTGAAATATGTTATTTATTAAAAAGGTTTGGAAAATTGAAGAAAGTATTTGGCACCCACCTTGTTTTAAGATTACCTTTACATAATGGTGTACCCCGTCTGTCAAATGTTGCCCAGCTTATCAACTGCAGCTATTCAATAATATTTAAGCTACTTTACTCCGAAGACATCAATTCCAACCCCTATTCCTTGATATATGAATCGAGAGTCTTACTCCCCTATAAACAAACATGAATCACCTTCGTATGGTGTACTGTTAGGGCCATCGCGTTTTCTCTGAGGACGGAAAACGCGAAGCATGACAGTACGATGGTGACAGTACGACAATACGATGGTGACAGTACGACAGTACGATGGCGATGCAGGACAGTACGATACCACGCAAGGACACCACTGTTAGCTAACGTTAAACATTTTGGCTTATTCAAACTCGAATTGAATTTGCCTAAATATGAAATTGTCTTACTCGTGAATTAATGTATATTGAGTAATGTAGCTGTCTTACATTTACAGTAAAAATATCTTAAAGAATAAACGTTTCAGGAAGGCTTCAACAATAACATTATATTTACAGGCAATTCGAATCGCCTTCAAAATTAATAGAAACATTTATTTAAATTGTACCTAAATAGCCACTTCCACCTGTCTTTCATTCCAGTGTTGGCGTCTTTTCAACTTTAACTGATTCAGTTTCCTTTTCAATTCACGGACACTAATATTACAAAGAAAACGTACAATAGCTTGAACAAGAGCTGTCAGTAGGACAGTGCGCTCGAATTTTTAGTGTTTGCCAATAAACAAGCAATCAAAGTTAAAACATGTATCTTTAAAGGATGAGGGCAATATTCAATGTATTTTTGAATTAAAAAGGGGCATAATTCTGTCAAAATCTTGACAGAGTTGTGTACTCCTGTCTGTTGATGGATGTCATGATGGCAAGTAAGTATGATTTAGTTTCAAAGCAATATCTCAAACTGTTTTGAAATCAAATGAGGTGGAACGAAATACTTAAGCAATATTATATGTCGATCAAGGTCCTTAATTTTTTTAAAGTAATGCGTGACAGAGTTATCATCTCTTGTCTATAGATAGGGGTAATGATTAATGCAGCATTCAAAGTTTCAAGCACCATCTCAAAGGGTTGGGCATAATTCTATAAAACACTCGAGACACTTATATATATACTCTTGTCTTTTGATTAGGTCTTCATGGTAAGTACATATCTTTAGTTTAAAAGCTGTATTTGTAACAGTTTTGAAATAAAGTGAGGTGTTAACCAAGCTCAATACACTTTGTAAGTCCAAAAAGGCTAATAATTCTGTCAAAAATCTTGACAGTGTTATGTACACTTGTCTGTAGATGGAGGTTATGATGGTAAACAGGTATCAAAAGTTTCAAAGCCATGTCTAGTAATTTTAAAATAAAGTGAGTTGGTACGAAAAACTTTACGATGTCGGGTTGAGTAGGAAAAGTCGAGCTCAAAATGTTGCAAATTCCTGAGAAAAAAAGTCATAAAGGGCAAGTACTTGATATATAAACCTTAGAAACCGAAAGTAGAATAGAAAATTTAATACACTGAAACACGTAAACCTTTATTGAATAACTAAAATAAATTGTAGAAAAGGTAAAACATGTCCATTCACAAATTTCATTCCTAACACAAAATAGAATAGCCCTTGTAATAAAATCGAAGCATTGTTACTGTCATTGAATTGTAGAAGTCATGTAGAAGACACTACGACAGTACGATGGCGATAGTACGACAGTACGATGGTGACAGCGCGACAGTACGATGGTGACAGTACGACAGTACGATGGTGACAGTACGACAGTACGATGGACTGTCACCATCGTACTGTCGTGCTTCGCCATCGTACTGTCGTACTGTCACCATCGTACTGTCGCGCTGTCACCATCGTACTGTCGTACTATCGCCATCGTACTGTCGTAGTGTCACCATCGTATTGTCGTACTGTCACCATCGTACTGTCATGCTTCGCGTTTTCCGTCCTCAGAGAAAACACGATGACCCTAACAGTACACCGTACCTTCGTGAATGCATTACGTATGTTCCATTTCTGACAATCTTGTATTTACAATTTCGAGTTTTGAATTTTTCACATGGACATTTATAAAGTAAACATTTATGTGGTAGTAAATACACTGTCTCCCTTTAAAGAGCGAAAACAAAAATTAGCTATTCCTTTAAAGCTTCTTTTGATATATATAAACATAAGCAGCATGCATTGGGATTGAGATACAGGTATTTTGTTTGGGTCTTTAAAGGGAGACGAGTGTGTGATTAATTCTTATGAGGTCCGTCCGACTGAGCCACAATATAGCTTTCGCTATGGTTTATTTATGCAAAATTCCAGATTGTTTGCTCAATCTGTTTTGCCACAAATCACATTTAAATGTTTAATTTATGTGAATGAAATAGCAGAGTCACTTACAAGTGTCACACGATTATTTGCAGATGACAGATCATTAGCAGTAAGTTCACGAGATAAAAATTATCTTGAAATTACTATCAACCGCGATCTTGAAAAACAATGGTTAATACAATTTAATGCTGCCAAAACGGAAGATTGTATTTTTCACTGTCAAAAAATAATCGCGATGCCCACGACATCTACTTTCAAAATACACATCTTAATTTCGTTCATTCACACAAGCATTTTGGAGTAACATTAAGTGATGGAACATGGCATCAACATATTTCGAATATAACAACATCATCTTCTAGAATTGTAGGAACAATGCGAATGCTTAAGTTTAAACTTAAAAGGAAAACGCTTAATCCAATTTACATATCGTATTTAAGACCGATAATTGAATATGCCTCATTGGTATGGGATAGCTGTACTTTGTATGAACAGAATGTCCTTGAAAGCATTCAGTATACGATGCTGCGCGAATTGTGACTGGTCTAACAAGATCAGTATCAATCGTAAATCTCATACGCGAAATTGGCTGGGTCTCACTTGCAGATAGAAGGAAAATGCAAAAATTGATTCTTGTTTTTAAACATAGTCAAGGCGAGCTTCCCTGTTATTTGAGCGACATCTTCCCAGAAATAGTTGGTAATAATAGAACATATAATTTAAGAAACAACGAGAATTATGCAACGGTTGCCCGACGATTAGAAATTTATTCGAAATCAGTTATACCCTCTTCTATTAAAGTATGGAATAGTTTAGACCTAGATACTTGTAATTGTCACTTTCAGCATTCAAAGCCAGACTTAAAATTAGTTTTTCTCGGCCTCAAGCTCCGTCATACTTTCTTACAGGTGACAGGTTTCTTCAAATTACCAAACAAGAATTAGAAATAAGTGTTGCAATCTTAATGCCGATTTACACTATAACCATTTACGCGACAATCCAATTTGTGAATGCGGTTTTCGTTCTAAAGACGCTGACCATTACTTTTTCAAATGCCCACTGTATACTGATCAGAGGTGTACCTTATTTATTAATACACGTACTTACCATCCTTTAAGTGCTTATAAATTATTATTCGGTATCAATAACCTTAGTGATGAAGAAAATAACATGACTGTTATTCCATCATGTTCAAATTTTTATCAAACGATCAAGAAGGTTTCAAAATGTTTAAATCCTAGTTCCTAAAGAGTGCTCTTAATTGTTGTCCTTATTATCCCCCGCCAAAAAGTTTGGCGGGGGATATAGAAATAGTCTCCGTCCGTCCGTCCGACCTTCCGTCCGTCCGTCCTTCCGTCCGACATTTTTGTCCGGAGCATATCTTTAAAAGTATTTGAGTTAGCAACTTGAAACTTCATAGGTGGATAGACCTCATTGAGGAGGAGTGCAGTGCACAAGAATGATAACTCTACGGTACCCTGCATAATTTTTGAGTTATTGCCCTTTGTTATTTTTCAAAATTGATTTTTGTCCAGAGCATAACTCCAAAAGCCTATGAGATATCAACATGAAACTTCATAGGTGCATAGATCTCACTCAGGAGGTGTGCAGTGCACAAGAATGATAACTCTACCTTTCATAATTTTTGAGTTATTGCCCTTTGTTATTTTTTTAACTTAATTTTTCACCTGAGTGAAGCATAACTCAAAAAGTGTTTGAGATATCAACATGAAATGTCATAGGTGGATAGATTTTATTGAGGAGGAATGTTGTGTGCAAGAATGATAACTCTTCCCTATACAATTTTTGAGTTATTGCCCTTTGTTCTTTTTCATACTATTTTGTCCAGAGTTTATCTCAAAAAGTATTTGAGGTATCAACTTGAAACTTCATAGGTGGATGGATCTCATTAAGGAGGAGTGCAGTGCACAAGAACGATAACTCTACCCTGCATAATTTTTTAGTTATTGCCCTTTGTTATTTTTCAAAATTAATTTTTGTCCAGAGCATAACTCTAAAAGCCTTTGAGATATCAAAATGAAACTTTATAGGTGCATAGATCTCACTCAGGAAGTGTGCAGTGCACAATAATGATAACACTACCTTTCATAATTTTTGAGTTATTGCCCTTTGTTATTTTTCATACTTAATTTTTCACCCGAGTGGAGCATAACTCAAAAAGTGTTTGAGATATCAACATGAAATGTCACAGGTGGATAGATTTTATTGAGGAGGAATGCTGTGCACTAGAATGATAACTCTTCCCATGTACAATTTTTGAGTTATTGCCCTTTGTTCTTTTTCATACTATTTTGTCCAGAGTTTATCTCAAAAAGTATTTGAGGTATCAACTTGAAACTTCTTAGGTGGATGGATCTCATTAAGGAGGAGTGCAGTGCACAAGAACGATAACTCTATCCTGCATAATTGTTTAGTTATTGCCCTTTTTTTATTTTTCAAAATTAATTTTTGTCCAGAGCATAACTAAAAAGGCCTTTGAGATATCATTATGAAACTTCATAGGGGCATAGATCTAATTCAGGAGGTGTGCAGGGCACAAGAATGATAACTCTACCTTTTATAATTTTTGAGTTATTGCCCTTTGTTATTTTTCATACTTAATTTTTCAATTCAATTTTTTTCTCAAAAAGTATTTGAGGTATCAACTTGAAACTTCATAGATGGATAGATTTTACTGAGGAGGGATGCAGCACACAAGAATGATAACCTACCCTGCATTATTTTTCAGTAATTGCCCTTTGTTATATTCAGCCATCAGTATTCACATAGGTTTCAAATCTGTAATCACTATAGCCATCAGTTTTCATTACCAAAAGACCTCCTAAAATGGAATTATTCTGCTCTACTACTTGTACATTCTTCCAATGAGCAAACATATTCGGCGGGGGATGGCCATGTTGACATGGCTCTTGTTTACTATTACTATTCATACCAAGGATAAAAACGGACGGGCGGGAACTTCGACACACGGCTTCTTCTACTCTTTTCATTTTTTTTCTCTATTGTCTTTTTTTCTTTCTTTCAAAATCATGTTTAGTCACTGTTTTTTTAGCATCATATTAATTATTTCTTGACACTTTTCTTTGATTGCTTATATATACTATTATCAATATCAATACTATAACGAGACTCACGCACATCTTTTTACCTTTATTGAGACTAATTGGGAAGGTCCAACCCTCTAATGTTGTTAAAACTTGTGGCCCGACCCTTTTGCTTTATAATTAAAAACTTCATCATACATGTAAATTCTTGAAAATAACATTGTATTGCATGTGACATTGTATCTATATTGTACATAAAGAAAAGCAATAAAATATGATTAAACTAAATTTAAATGTTGCAAAGAATGCCAAAAACCAAAAGCTTCTGATGCAGAAGTGCAAAAATAATCAATTTTCCTCACAATTCTTATGCAATTCAAATGTTATCTTTTCACAATTGACCATGACAGCTCAAAGTCTGTTTTTGTAGCTCAGTAAGGCGCCTTTAAAAAGATAGGATTGAAAACGTATTTATAGATGCTGTGCCTTCTAATATAATAAACATTCAGGGTCATTTATGAACCGGGGTCATTTTTAAACGTTAAATTATGAACCGGGGTCATTTCTCAACACCTTCAACAGGTGGTTCAAAATTCAACAGGTGGTTCAAAATTCAACGTTGAGAATTGACCCTGTGATTGTTGAAAATTGACCCCAGGGTCATTTCTCAACAGGGTCAAAATTTAATGTTACACCGGCGTATTATTAATATTAAAGGAGAAGAAGAAAACCTTTTGATACACTAACTGGTCTTCAAAGCCCTGAAAAAAACGAGTTGGAAAATCTTTAGCAAACAATACATTATTGGCAAATACTTTTCCTACTTACTTCTTTGTATTATTAAGTTCACATAAAGAAATAAAATAATTTTCAATGAAACGTAATGCTCAAGTTTATTTCGTTTAAATACTGAACACCTATCGTACAAAGAAAGTTATTAAATTCTGTTTGCAAAGTATTGAATGGTATTTACTTTTTCCCCATTAAGAAAAAGTTCGTTGTAAAGTGAATGAGATAATCGTTGTTATTGTGTACATTTTGAAATCGCGTTCATTGAAAATAAAGACATGTCGTGATAAAACATATTTTTGCTTATGGTGAATACATGACTTGCTAAAAAATAAAAAGGCTCCATATTTTACATGCTTCATTCACGCACTTGATTCTTTTCAACAAATTAAATACCTAGATCTTATCATGTCATTTACTTTGACTGATATAGAGATATATATGGTGGATGATTTGAGCCATGCATGTTTTCGCGGGGCGAACACACGAATAGCACAAATCAGCCACCAATAATGTATCCAATGAATATTATTTTTTACAACATTAAAAAAAAACAAAAAAAATCAGTTAAATATTTCTTAATCCTCTCGTCGATTCCCGAAAGAGCGCAATAACAAAACCAACATAATGGGTCTACGACCAGCATGGATCCAGACCAGCCTGCGCATTCGCGCAGTCTGATGAGGATCCATGCTGTTTGCTATCAGTTTCTCTACTTGTTATAGGGTTTGTAAGCGAACAGCATGGATCCTGATCAGACTGCGCGGATGCGCAGGCTGGTCTGGATCCATGCTGGTCGCAAACCCATTATGTTGGTTTTGTCGTGACACGGCTGAAATGTTTTTATTATTTAACAAACATGTATTGTTCTTAAACAAAATAAAATATAATATAATATAAATAAAATAAAATATTTCGGAACATAATATTATGAAGCAGTTAAAGTTATGTTTAAACCGTTCGGCAATGATTTTTTGCAAGTTTTATTTGCTCTTTAAGGCCCGTTATGCCCAAACATGCTTTTAATTTTATTTCTTGCATATCAGACTGGCGTTTCCGTTAGTTTTACCCATGCCGGAAATTTCATCTGGCATGGGGGGTTCCAGATGAGTCGCGTGCTGTACGGCCGTTCTCAGTTAGAATTTACACCCTTAGTTTTTACTTGTCGCCACCGTCTATCCTCATTATTGCAGGTTATTTGCCTGTAAATCTATGCTGGTTTAAGAAGGTAGATGTTACCTTAAATAACACACAATAACTCGCCATTTGATCATGAATAATTGTTTAATAATATTCACCTAAAGTTACGAAAATGACAGGTTCGTGATTGTCGCCGTCCAATTTATAAAAAGTGAACGTGTATTTAGATGCTTTAATTGTATTGTTTTAATTTTCTTTGATGCCGTATTATTTTGGAACAATTCACGACTATAAATTTGTAAATTAGATCTCAGTAACAATAACTCATAAAAAAATGGTAAGGGATTAGTGTTTGTCGCCGGATAGTATGAAATGTTCGTTATCCTTTTAACCATATATTGCAAGTGAAGTGTTTTTATCATTGAAACAACATTAGATGTTCTTTTTTGTATTAATATCAAAATATAATACTTTCATATTATCACCATGTTCATAGTGTGCACAATTTTTTTATTATTTATGTAGAATTTAACGTTGTGATGTGGTTTGGGTTAAAATTGAAAGGTTCGTTACCTGATTTAAAGGGTTTATGACTACAATATGTACCCCGAGCACATCAAATGTTCTAAGTTACGTAAAAATTAGTATTTTATGCCAAAAATGAAACATTTTGTTGCTGTTTAAACAACATTATTGAATCTGAAATATGCTGAGAAAAGGTTCGCGATGAAAGGTTCGTGCGGTGATATATCTTACTCGATGCCGCCTCCTGTACGAAAATTCTGAGCCAATTCTGTACAGACTCTGTACCAACTCTGGTTGTTATAGAGGCAGATTTTCATTTTTCTGTACAGAGTTGACACCGACACAGAATTGGACACAGAATCCGCCTAGGAAATAGGTGATTTTCTGTGCAGAATTAAACAGAATCAAAAAATTTTCTGTACAGAAAAATTTTCATACAGATATTTTGCTCTTAGTTATTTATGTAAGACAGAATTTCACTACTTAGAAAAAAAATTGAGGCAGAATTTACATTAACACACAGAATTTTAACACTTAGATAAATCTTGAGACAGAATTTAGTTTTCTAGCCAGAATTTCACTCTTGACTTAATCTCAGAGTAGAAGAATATTCTGTAATACCAGGTGTAACCCCCATGTAACCCCTGTTGGTCAATTCAAATCTCTCAGGCTGCCACATGAGGTTTTACAACACAAGGTGTCTTCATATTGGCAAAAAGATGTTTTGTTTAGTTTATTTTTCTAATGATAAGTTAACAAGTTAGTTGTTGTGAAGTTGTGAAGAGAAATCATGTAGAGACTTGAAATTCTCAGATTTAGGGGCCAAAGAGGAATTATGATGGAATAATAATCAAAACCAGAGGTAAGATTTTGCAATGTTTTCTTTGAATTTTTGGGTATACCTTCCACAATTGATAAAAGAAATTATTTATACATCTTTGAATAGTCTATGGATTATCTATATTAGTTGATTTTACTATGATTTGAGACAGACCACTATGGTGTATAAATGCACTGAGGTCAAAGCTGGGACAGTGAAATTATAAGTTCATAAATTGCTTTTTGATAAGTCAAGATCTATTTTTTTAAATTTCCTATCTTGCTCTTTTATGCAGTAAATAGTTTGGCTATTCTATAATTCAATTCATTTAGCTTATAACTCCCGGCAATTGTGTTACTATTTTAAGTTATGTTGCAATTTACATGTGTAAACAATTGTAACACAAGCTTTGGTCAGGGATGATATATGTAAACAGTCAGTGACTTTGATGTTACTCAGGGTGCTAATTATCAGTGCTATAGAAAAAATAGGGATACACTTGTAACTGTTTTATATACACATTGAAATATTTCTTAAATTATGCATATCATTTAATAATAGAATGAACATTATTCAAATTCCTTTTTTTTTTACTCTTTAGATTATGTCAGGATGTGTGGTGCAAAGACAGAGACAAGCCAATTCCTGATGACACTGTGCCCTCAACAAGGCTATTACTCGTTGGATAGACTACTCCAGGAAAGAAATGAATAAAAATTGTTAAATGAAATTAATAAATAAAAAATGTTCAAAAGGAAATTGATTTTGTTTTTAGCCAAAAAAAGAAAATCTGTACAGAATATTTTCTGTACAGAATTTTTTCTGTGCAGAATTCCCTTTCAGATATTTTCTATGGACAGGGTTAATTCTGTACAGAATATGAAGAAGCCCAGATTTTTTTCTGCCCAGATTTTTTTTCTGCCCAGAATTTTTTTTTCTGCCCAGATTTTTTTCTGCCCAGAAAATATTCGGCTTAATTTAAATATTTCAGAAAAAATCTGTACAGATTTTGTTCTTTATCCTTATTGCTAAAATCTATTAATAGAATTCTGGTTCAACTTTGTTTCATTTAACCAGATTTTTTTCTGTACAGACTCTGTACAGAGTTTTCAAAATAAAGTCTGTACAGATTCTGTCTGCATTCTGCCCAGACTTTTTCGTACAGGCTACACTATGCTTGTTTGTAAACGGCTGCGGATAACAAACATAATGTACTATGATGTCATTTGGGTTGAAAGGTTTCAACTCTTTCTATAATGGTTGCTTATTATTCGCAGCGCATGTTATAAACATGATCGAGAATTCCCATCAAAATCCTTTGGCAAGTGATTTTGATACTTTTCATGATTATTAAATTTCAAGACAATTTTCTATTGCCTACCGAATCACAAACGATATTGGTTTCAAATGAAATAAGCGAATTTATATTTTTATGATGTTTATCAATACCATGTCGGATTACAAACAAGGAAAGGTTCGTGACCATTAGTCACGAACCTTTCCTATGATAATTTATATGTATAAAATAATATCTCTTATCCTGTAATGTATATAATATTATTTAAGGAAAATCTTGTGAGTATATCTTGTTTATACAGAAAAAGAACATCAAAAGAATGTCTGATTTTTACAAGACGTTACAACTGAAAAAGATGTATGTAAAAAATAAACCTCGTACTCGCCCGAAAAGCTTGTTTTATAAAAAAAAACAAATAAACATTATATTTGTTTGATTATAAATTCAAAATATGAAGTGAATTTAAAACAATTCTATAAAGATAAATTATTATGATGAGGAAAACATGATAAAATAAACATTTAACTCCATGAAAGGTTCGTTGTCTTGGGCCACGAACCTTTCAATTAAAAAACACCCGTCTTTTTCAAGCTAGACAATTGTAGCTTTGGAATTACTTTTAGTGCAGACAATTATGCTGAAGTCTAAACCTGAAAACATGCGGTAATTCAGTAAAATAATAAAACAAGAAGATTCGGAAAAATATCAAGAATATATTACTAGTTTTACAAGCATGAAAATATACGTTGCTTCTTCAATGTTGTGAAATTGTGATTAACCTTTTGAAAACTAATACTTGCGTGACATATTGCAATGTCCAGTAGGCGAAGAAAAGATATGGCTGAACCTAAGGACACACCCTAAAAGGTTATGAAGCCAATAGAAACAAGATATTCGCGGAGGTCATTTAAATAATTGGGAGGTGACAACATTGAATTGGTCAATTCTTTGTTTGTTGCAAAAAAGCAGTTTTAGTGAATAACGAACATATCATTTAATTTAGAGAAATTGACTCCGATTCTATAATTTGATATGCTTGCGTTATATAGCTAATATTTTTTATACTAGCTGAATGTTTCTCTTCGTAAAAAGCTTATGTTTATTTGTTTTAAAAGTAAAATCTAGTATTATTACCATATTGACACGTTTTCATTGGATTGAATTAGTTGTTATAAATTGAAGAAAGCATTTATAAATTGTTTTACAACAGATGCCATTCCAATTTAATATCATTTTTGAGAAATGAAAAGATTACAATAGATATCCATTAGGTAATGAATATAATTGTATTCGAATGTCTATATCCGAACTTTATATCTGAATATAAATGTATCTATATTAGCATCAAAATTTTGATTTGACAATGAAAGGTTCGCTATTTTATATACCATATCTGAATTGAAAAAGTTAGTAAATATATATGATTAAAATCTTAGCACCAGCAATGTATTTGATCTGGTAAACTGTTCTACTTCTTGATACATGTTTATCTTTTAATTAAGGTGTTGTTGTTTCAATTGTTTTAGACTGATATGCTGTATTGCTATGTCTTTAGTTACTATCATTTTACATAAATACTATTCGATGCTTTATTTTACTACAAAATAATGTGAACCAGTATACTATAAAGTCAAGAAAGATAATGGGTTTTATACTAAATATCATTGTGTGATGTCTATATGTATGCTTTGGGGTATTAAGTGGGCTTCTTTTTTGTTTGAGTTTATGGTTGAAAGGTTCGTTAGCTTTACATAGTACTTAAATTTTAGTAAGGTGATCAATTTACCTAAAAATAAAGCATATACATCGCATACAATTGCTAGCAGAGATACTACGGTTTTTATTTATGCCAAGAACTATACTTATTACACCGGGTCGTAGCTCTTATAAATAATGAGACAAATCGTAATCACAGTTAAGCAGTATATCTTGATTTGCACTTTTTGCATATGAGTTTTTTAAAAAAGTATATAAGCTTAATTAGTCAAGTAATTCGTGATATCAATTGTACAATTAAAAATTTATGTACCATGCAATATTTAAAAGTAAATTCCAATAAGATATCATCAATGTAATTATAAGCAGCCCTTTTTTAAGTAAACGGTACTTTGTCCACGAACATTTCCGGCATTTTAAAAAGGTAAAATGGATACACTTTTCAAACCGCCGATTTTTACAAAAACTACTTATATGATGTTGAAAATAATTTCAGTAGAACTTCACAGATGGTTTAAGTTTGTAAAAAGACTAACAGTTTTGCGTTTTTGCGAATCTGTATTTTTTATAAAATTTTGATAGGGGTGTAAATTCTAACTGAGAATGGCCGTGTACAATGGCACGATAAAGATGACGTCATTTTACCGTTATGAATGATTTTGTAATTCATACGCTGTTAAATGAAAGTAGTTACGTTTGTAATGATATAAATTTTCATTGAAAATAAAGATAAAGAATTAAAAATATAATGGAATATGGTAGAATATGCAAGAAAAAATATCTGACATATGTTTGCGGTTCGGATCGGAATATCCGTCCCTCGGTCACCCGCCCATGGGCGGTAACTCGGCAAGCCTCGTTACCGCCCAATGGGCGGGTCACCTCGGGACGGATATTCCGATCCGAACCGCAAAATATGACAGATATTATTATTCTCAAAGTTTATCTTTTATAGTTTTGGTATCTTCAAACATAGTGTGCTTCCGTTGCGTTTTGTCAATCACTGAAGTTTAAGTAATATATAATGAAGTAGTTTTATGGAAGTCAAATTATTACTTTGTGTAAATTTTGCTACATGCATTACACATAATTCGACATTCAAAGCTACCTTTTCATGTGCTGATCATCTTACATGCTCCAATAGTTTTTAAATGCCATAAACGAATGTTTATCCTTTGTAAAAAATGGAAACAAATATTTGTCTCTAACGCATATTATGCCTTTAATGAAAAATACCACAATATTTCTTTCAAAGTGCATTTTGGCGTATTTATTTTTATGTGTCGCCTTCACGGGACAATGGCGACATATACAGATCATTAAATCCTCCGTCGTAAAATAGTATTCTTTAATCGCATACGATTTATTAATAAACTTATGTTCTGTTCTGTTCTGTCGTAGACTGTCCGTCCGTATAAACATAAAGATACTTAGGAAATTATCGAAACAATAGACCTGTAACCGTAAATTTCCTGATAGAGAAATTTGTTTGTCCCACGCCTAAAAAAATAAATGAAATAAAATAATTAAAAATTAAAGAAATAAAAAAGACACGCACTCACACATGCCCGCACGCATGCATGCACGCGCGCGCACACACACACACTTGACGTTATCAGGAATTCGGCAAATGCTGTGTGTGTACGCGCAGGCGTGCGCGCACACATATTTTTAGCTCCCCCGAGGACAACGTCCTCAAGGTGAGCTTTTGTGATGGCCCATTGTCCGTCGTCCATCGTCCGTGCGTCAAACAACTTCCCCTCCTAAACAACTTGGATAAATTATTGAAACTTTGCAGGGATGTTCCTTGCATAAAGCTCCACCAAACTTGTTCAAAGAATTAAATTCCATAAAGAAATCTGCCATGGCAACCAAAAGATTTTTTTTACAAAAATCTTAAAAAATCTTCTCGTAAAAAACCTTAGATTTTGGCATGAAACATCTTCTAGTGGATGTCTACCAAGTTTGTTCAAATAAAAGCCCTAGGGTCAAAATTGGCCCCGCTCCAGGGGTCATTGATTTTTCCTTTAGGTATATAGTGAAAGCTTTTAAAATGTTCTTGTAAAAAACCGAAAGAGCTCACTGATATTTGGCATGAAACATCTTCTAGTGGACGTCTACCAAGTTTGTTCAAATAAAAGCCCTAAGGTCAAAATTGGCCCCGCCCCGGAGGTCATTGATCTTCCTTATTTGTATATAGTGAAAATTTAAAAAGATTTCTTGTAAAAAAAAACAAAAGAGCTAGAGCATAGATATTTGGCATGAAACATCTTGTAGGTAGTGTCCACCAAGTTTGTTCAAATGAAAGCCCTAGGGTCAAAATTTACCCGGCCTAGGGGTCATTGAATTTCCTTATATTTATTTAGAAATTTTTTTTTTAATCTTCTTGTGAAAATCCAAAAGCACTATGCATTAGATATTTGGCATGAAACGTCTTCTAGTGGATGTCTACCAAGTTTGTTCAAATAAATGCCCTAGGGTGAAAATTGGCCCCGCACCAGAGGGTCATTGATTTTCCTTATATACATGTATATAGTAAAAATCTTAAAAGATCTTCTTTTAAAAATCCAAAAGTGGTAGATCTTAGATATGTAGCACGAAACATGTTCAAGTGTTTGTCTACCTTTTTTGTTGAAATAAAATCCCTAGGTTCAAAATTAACCCTGCCGAAGGAAATTAAAGTCGACAGTTCAGTCCCAAAAATGTCAATGTTTGTTTTCCTTCTCTTTTTCTGTCATCTTTTATAAGATCACCTTTCACTTAGTGACAGGCTGAACTGTTAAATAAAATGGCGGCCACAGCTAAAATTAAAAAAACAAAACAAAATTTAATACCACTGGTTCAATTTTGAAATAAATTTACACAACAATTTCCTTGGTGACAGTACACAAAATTATTCAGATTAAACTGTCCATTGTATCTTGGGTGAAACAGGGCTCTAAGTCTACCTTTTGACCTATTTCGCAGGTAAGCGATCCAATGCCCTCTGGGCCCTTTCGTTTTATCTATTTATTAATTTTTATTTTTTATTTTATTGTACTATCTTTAAAAGAGAGTATTATTTATTATATACTTATAAATGAAATATTGAGAAATATTGATGAAATAAAATGCGTATTTTCATTTTCCGTATTTTCACTGTAAAAATTTATTTTTCACTGCAGTGAAACATATTTTCCGTATTTTCACTTGTGTCTTGCCGGACTACTTTCTTTTAAATTCTGCCAGTACACAAAATTTAAGGGAAAGTCTTTCAAATTTTATCGCAAAAAAAAGAGAAAAATGTATATAATAAACAGAAAATTCAAGTTTTTTCTATAAATACATGATTTATTTTCATCTTGTGGCATGAAAATTACCATATTTCACTTGTGGCTACCGCCACTCATGAAATATTTATTTTCATACCACTCGATGAAAATAAATCATGTATTTATAGAAAAAACTTGAATATCCTCTATATACACGTCACGCCTATTTTTGTAACTTTAATATTAATATGTACAACAGAGCTGTAACTGTAAAAGTTTGTCTGTAACCAAGGGTCAGAAAGGGAAAAGTCAATATTAACAGAGCTTTAGATATCATTTGAATGTTATATATTATTGTTTACTTTCTTCACCAATATAGTTTTATATAGCCCCTATATGCTTTCAATGAAGTTAAATTATTTGTCATGAACACTGCATAGTTGTAGTCTGATTAGTATACCATTACAATAATTTCTTAAGATAGCACAAGACCGCGCTTTAGGAAAGACCCAATAATGACAACGACCTTTTGTTTGGTTTTTGATTTTGAAAATAAGCTATTACGAAAATCTTTTAGACTTATAAATCATGTTTTCAAGTATAATGTATTAATTTGTCAATAACGTCATAATTGAACAATGTAGGACCAACGTAGACTTTTTGAATAAAAAAAAGATCGATATCGTTGTATGGTTAAGTTTTGTATTTCATTATAATGAAGGCATCTCAAATTTCTTTGTAAATTTGACATGATCACAATTTAAAGCGACCTAGACTTATCCTTCAAAAGTTATTGATGACGTTTTTAAATAGATTGTATAGATCTCAATGATTTGGCTGAAAACACAGATTGTCGTTCGAACGGTTTGACAGATCAATTGTGGTTAAAAGATATATGAACCGGTAGGGGACTTATGGATTGCTTGCAATTACTATTGATAATTGCTTGTCATTTTCTCTTTTTTATAATTTTTTGAACATTTTAAAGTGAAACTTTATGACGGTTAAGCAAAATTTGAGTGTACCTTATTTGTAACTGTCATATGAACAAGATTGAAATAGCATCATCCGATTTTATTCTGTTTTGAAACACTGAATTTCATTTGCGACCTTTTTAATGATGTCCAAATGAAACAATTGGAAGAAAAACATAATTATATGTATAAATTAATGAATTATATACAATATAATTATGTTTTCTTCCAATTGTTTCATATTTTCACCCCAATCACGACTGTGCTGTCTTGTCTTATACGTAACCTGTTACATTGCGAATGTGTGCATATTAACTTACATGTTCTAAAATATCATTTGTCTGAATATGATTCTAGGGGATCAAAAAATTTCAAGTTCTGTTACAAAAAACAACAAAATAAAAAAAAAACTTTAAAAAAAAAAAATGCCTTACCCGAATTCGAAAAAAGAGGGTTTTACTAAATCGATCACACTTTGCTATTATTTCCCCAACGCATTTAATTTAAAAAATTTTTAAAGATTTTTGGGTATTAAAAAAGTACAATTTTTTTAAAGAATTATCGGGACCCCAATTTTTCAATATTTTTATGAAAGGAATTTGCGAAAAACCAAACTGTAGCCTATAAGGGAAACTAGTAAAAACCCTATCTATAAACTAAAATTTTTAAACAAAAAAATTAAATTCAAGGTGAGATAACACAGACTCGTTAAACGGTTATAATAAAACGCCTTTAAAAAGTAAATTTTTCTTAAATTAAAAAAATTTTTTTTGAAGCCCAAAAGAAAACGGGGAAAAATTTAAGTTTAAATTTTTAAAATTATATCAAGTTATGTGCATTTCGATATATCTTCTGTTATTTATAAATTTGAAATTAAAAAGTAAGATATATCTGCCTATATTTTCAGGCATTGAATTATTGCATTTTTTTTTCTTTTTAACAAGCACTGACATCGTAAAGAGTATGAAAACAATTGCATTTATTTACTATAATTATAATACATGATGTATATCGAAAATACTACGCTCCCTTCGCAGCTCACTGAATACACTCACGTTACTTCAGAAAGTGAGCAATAGTGGAAACATTCGGACCGATGCGCAGGACAGTAATCAAATACCTGGAATTAAAAATCGTATTGCATCACACCTTTAAATGATAGTGAAAGATCCCTCTTGAATTGTAATAATTAAACAATTGACATTTTACATTAATTTTTTTTTTTAGGTCACCTGGAACTTAGCTTACACAAGGACATGCCATGGTTTTATAATTTTCCTTTTAAGTTGGAAGACACAAAGTTTGCAAGTCATGGCTTCTTATAGCCCTAAAACTTTTAGAAAAGAAATACAATAACTTGGTTTTAAATCTTCAGTTAGCAAGTGTTGTTTTACTAAAAGAAGGGTATTGAACCTTTTGTTTGGGCATGAAATTCAAACAATTTTCCAATTGAAATGCTTTAGATGATATATGTTACCAAAATGGACTATTTAAGTGGGACGTTTTTGGGTATCGAATTTTGTGTACGGAAAATGTTATTAAATGTCCAACAAATAAAATATGTAAATTTTGTGGAAACGTGGAAGATGCAGTTATTTATCGAAATGCTTGCCAACAAGGTATAATCCTGTGCCGGTGCCCAACAATATATGTCATAATTTCACAAACTGAGATTAACCATGATGAGCATAAGGTACTCTGGTCCAAATCTTTACAAAAAACACTTTGATGCTTCACAGGGGTACGTTAGTATTTTTCTGGGAAGTGGCGAAATGCTTTCATGCCCTCCAAGATGGGTACAAAGAATACAACATCTTGCCAGCAGAAAACAGACTTCAAAAATGGTATAATCAGCGGTATTTCTCAATTACAAAGGTCTTCCAAAGGGGAAAATACATGAAAACCTGAAACAATAAGACGAATATGTTTGAGGAAGGTAAACAATATTTTAGATACTATTTTATGAAGGGCTTAACGTTTGGCTCCTTTTAAAGTTACCAAAAAAAGCAAACAATTTATATTTCAGTGATCTAAGGTAAATATACACAGTAATTGTATGATATATATTAAAACACTTTAGATTGTTGTTAAATGCTTTCTGAAAATAAAGCCAACATCGTTACATAGGGAATTTGTCGGTAAGAAAGATTTGTAGGCGAGTTATAAAGAATTTACTCTCTGGCTTGCAACGTCTGTATTTTTTAATATTTTTTTACTTTGTTAGAAATTTCAAAACTTATTTTAACAGAGTATTACCACCCAAGTGTTGAGATACATTTTGAGATGGTTTCGTTGATAAGGGAAAATATACAGGGCGGAAAAGTGTTTTTTTTAACCCCCAAATTTTTATGTACTGAATATAGAGAAATGATCTTCAGGTAGTCATTCAACTTCTATCTTGTCATGAAGATTAAACCAAATTTTCATCTGAGCCTTGGTGCATATCAATTATTTTTGGGGAATAAATTGTGGCCCATTGCATTTTGTCATTTTTGTTAGATAATTCCTTGTTAAGCAAGCACTCCTCAGTAATTTTTCACGAAAGTTTCAATTTTTTTTGAAAACAAATTTTATATCGAATTTTGATATCATAAATTGTATTAAAGAGGGGTCTGGTACGTTAACACTACAGGCATTTTTAATACTCTCGGGAAAATATTTGAACAAAGACCCTTCGCAAGACGGCAAAAGTGGAAATGCCAACAAGCAGACACTCCTTTCGCCAGGACCACTCCTCTATCAAACCACTCCCCAAATAAAGGAAGACCACAAACCCCTTTAGCAGAACCACACCTCTAGGCTATGACATTTTTAAGGTAAACACAGCTCTTATCGTGTTTTTGTGATTCATTATTTAAGTATTATTTTTACTACATGTATAACGTAAACAGTTTCTTCAGTAAACGTTATATTTTTAAAAACTCAACTTAAATAGGGTTTAAGGTAAAAAGTAAATAAGCATTGTTTTTCAATTTTTTGACCAGGCAAAGAAGGATATTGGGGAAGAAAAGTGCGACATTCCTCAACATTTGAAGTAGAGGATACAGATCTTCAAAAATACTTCAAGTATTTACAAAAACTACTTTCTGTCAAGTTAAAATTTGCTTCCAGACACAAACATGCCCAAAGAATGCTTAAAAAGGGAAACTGACAGAGGTTTTAAACATCTTACTTCTCTAATTACTACTTACTACTAATTTTTACTACTCTACAAATTACAACTTGCTACTTACTTCTGCTTCTTACCCTTCTACTGCTAGCCCCTACCTCTTCCACCACCACACTACTTTACCACCAACACCAACTACCTCTTACCACCACAACTAATACTACCACTTCAACAACTACTACCCATACCAAACCACCAAATAACTTACCATAACTACTACTTACTTATACTTACTACTACTTACCACTACCAATACTTATTCCCTAGGTAGAACCTTTATTTTTTACTAATTTATTACTTTAACTTACTACTACTACTACTACTACTACTCTATTTCTACTACTACTACCACTACACTTCCACTACCACCACCACCACAACCACCCCACAACTACCACTACTACTTCTTACTACTACAACCGCTTCTTACTACTACTACTTCTACAATTAAAACTATAACTTACTACTGCTACTTACTGCTGCTACTTACTACTATTACTTGCTACTGCTTCAATTTACCACTACTGCAATAACAATTGCTACACACTACTGGCTACTTACTACTGCTTCTTACTAATACTACTACTACAATTACTACTGCTACTTACTACTGCTTCTTACTAATACTACTACTACAATTACTACTGCTACTTACTACTGCTTCTTACTTATACTAACTACTACAATTACTACCACTCTTCTTTCTACTGCTTACCTTACTACTACTACTACTACTACTACCACTACTTACCACTTACTACCACCACCACCACTACCACCACCACCAACACTACCACCACCACTACCACCACCATTTTCCACTACCACTTTTTTTATTATTTTTTTATTATTTGTTCATTTTATTTATTTATTTATTTATTTATTTATATTTATCTATTTTGTATTTTTTATTATTTACCTTTTTTTAAAATTCTATATTGTATATTTGTATTTGTATTTATAATTACAGTTAGAAAATGACACTTTAGTCATTGGTAAAGATGATGTAGAAACGTACTAGACGATTGGCAAAGGCAATTCAAGACAAGATGAAGGGCTGGATTAGACGAGCAATATGACAGAATTAAAACTAGATATGAATAAAAAGAAAACAAGATCTTCTATCTCTTCAGTCACAATTAAAAGAAAAGCTGATGTTTCCCCTTTTTTTAAAAGACTGCTTTGAAGAACTGGAAAAAGATATTTGGGGGAAAATTTTCATGAACAAGGAAAAAAGAACAAGCGGGCCCTGGCTGCATTGGAAAAGACTTTTAAAAAAAAAGAAACTCCCAAAGCAAGTAAAAAACGAAAAAGAAAAAAATTTAAAATTGATTCAAAAACAAAGTAATTTGTTTATTAATCAATAATTTTTCATTTGTTTTCTATATATATTACAAAAACGTTTTTTTTTTGTATTTTAAACCCCTTAAAACCCATTTTATATTTAACCTTTGGGAAAATTCATTTTTTGAAACCAGATGATTTCAAATTTTACCCATAAATTTCATTATTTTAAACCCAAAATTTTATTATTCTCTTTGTTCTTTCCCCTTTGATTTCCAGAAATCTGTATCAATGCATATTTTAGTCGCTTTTTATTCCCGCAAAATATAATCTAATTTCAAATTCATTTTATATACCACTAGCCTCGTTGTCTGTGTCAAAAAAACGTTTTCATATCTAATATTCATATTGTACCTCTAATCTAATATTTCATATTGTACTCTAAGTGGGGACTAATCGTAAATAGACAGTTTTGTAATACTGAAACATCATAATTTTTTGAGCATGAGTATTTGTATACCGCCTTCGAAGAAGAGGGGTATATATTGTTTTGCTTATGTCGGTCGGTCGGGGGCCCCCTGTGTACGGTCGGTTTGTCTGTATGTCGGGTCTGTTCGGTCTGTAGCCACATTGTTATCCGCTTGATAATTCTTTTTTGAAAACTTTATATTCACAAAGTTTTTTTTGTATTTTCACACATTCTGATTGGGGGATAACTAAGTAGATCACCCCTATGGGTCACTAAGTCAAAGGTCAAAGTCACCCAGTGACCTTAAATATTAGAATAGTTTCCGCTGATTATCTTGAAAACTATTAATAACAATGTCTTTTATATACCACATACTGATTGATCATAACTAGTAGATTGATCCCTATTGATTTTGGGGTCATTTATGTCGAAGGTCAAGGTCACAGTGACTCTCATATTTCATGTAGTGATTGGTCATAACTAGTAAATGACCCCTTATTGATTTTAGGGCTACTAGGTCAAGGTCACAGGGACCTGAAATGTCCAGAATGTTTTCCGCTGATTACATAGAAAACTTTTCATCACAAAATTTTCATGTTCCACTTACTGATCGGTCGTAACTAGAAAAATGACCCCCTATTGATGTTTGGGGTCACTAGGTCCAAAGGTTAAGGTCCACAGGGGTTTTGCTGTGTGTAAGAATGGTTTCCGCTCATTATTCTTGAAAACTAATTCATCACAAAAGTCTTTCATGTTTAACATACTGATTAGTCACAACGAGCCTTTTTGATTTTGGGGGCCTACTAGTTCAAGGTCAAGGTCACAGGGGCGTTAAAAATATTCAAGAATGGGTTTCCCGCTTGGTTTTATCTTAAAAATCTTATATATTACAAAGTCTTCATATTTCCACAAAATACTAATTGGTCATTACTAGTAGATGAACACCTATTGACTTTGTGGTCAATGGTCAAAGGTAAAAGGTAACAGGTGCCATTAAAATGTCAAATGGTTTCGGCAATCATGTTTCTATAACAAAAATTACCACTAGTATTGAGTCGAGGGCTAGAAAGGGCGGGGGGCTTTATGTGTTTGTTCGACCATTATTCATTTTTATTAAATTTGTTTTCCCTGAAACATTAGGTGGAATAAAGTTCGTTAAACATTGCTGTGTACCATACTATTCTAGCCAGCATATTTAATATCACAATGCTAATATATGATTACCAATGTCAATACGAGGGAAACAGGGAAAATGCAGAAAAGGAAGGTCAATGTACGTACTTTTGCCAATACGAAAGCATTGATAGGATTTTAAAGAATGAAAGTCGCTATTTTGTTTCAAAAAATAAATAAATAAAAAAACATAAAAAATAAATAAAAATACAAATGTCTTTTGACCAAATAACAGGTAAATATGAAATCACCCGATCACGATTATACTAACCATTCCCCAACGATACTGTCCGTCTTATTCCTCCACTTTTTGAAATTTTAATGTGTATTTTCTGCTGCTGACAGCAAATTGCTTCTGAATGAAAGAAAATTTTGTTTTTTAGATTAATGTAGCACAATGCGCCTCAAAATTGAGTTTTTGATGAACAGTGGTGTTTCCGTCTTTTGTCGGATGTCAACATTTTTCGTACAAAAAGCTTTTCCTTTCGAAAAACCACCTTGATAGATCTTTGACCAAATATTGCAGACATGATTTTTAGGTCGTCCTAAAAAGTGGGTATTTAAAGTTAACTATTTAAACAGTTTCAAGTCTTGTGCATTAGTAGGGGTTGCAAAAAGATCAAAATAAACTTCAAAATATGATTTCATTAAAAAAAACAGGTGTTTCTCAGAAAACAGTAATACCTCGATCGCAGATATGTGACATGAACATCGCCTTGTTGTCATTAACAAAAGGATATATTTAAATCAATGCCATTGGATGAAAAAAATATTTATTTGCCCCCCATAAGGGTTTCACCTAACTGATATAGTAAGTGTACACATAAACCATTTAAGTCATGCGTTTTTGCAACCTATAAAATCCATAGCTTACATATTTTTGCAATGTAGCACTGCCTAGTGGATAAATCTATAAATGTTACGTTACGTCATGCCCCCCTGGGTTAAAATTCCCACCTTTGTTTAAGTGGCGTTTGCTTAGTTTACATATACTTAAAATAAATAAATCATCTTCTCTGGGTTTAGATATTTGATGAAGCATCAATCTTGGTAGGCAAGTAAGACACTTAGGCCATTAAGATGACTTTCTAGACCCCTTGACACTCCTAAACCACTTTTTAAATGACTTTCCGACCCCTAGTGGCTAAGACTTTTCGATTTTTCTTTAAATTGTTTTACGTCTACTGAATGTGATGTGGACGCCTGTTTTTAATAAAGAAACACCTATAAAAGTAGCACTCCTCAAGGCCCTTGTGTTCATTTAAGAAAAGATCAGCATCAGGATCAAGTTATCCTGATTTTATTTTCATTGTTTTATGTTACTTAGATTAATTGTGTTTTTGCTAGATTTAAATGGTAAATTTTCAAAATGTAAAAAATGCTGTTTCGCAAAGAAAACCAAAACAATGGTTTGAAAAAATCAACATTAAAACAAAACAAATACAAAAATATTCGGATCAAAATAAAGATCAATTTTAGGATCAGGATCAATATTTGGATCAACTGTAAAATGCCCGTATCTTGCAGAAAAAAAACAATAAATTTCATTAACTTGCCATTGCAAGTCCACTTTAAATTTTTCAAATTAATATTAATCTATGAGGATAAACAATGAAGAAATTATTAAAGTTTTTAGATTTTGATCCTGATTCTTGATCCTGATTCCTTAAATCTTTGTGAACATGGGCCACATGATAACAGAAACAAATACCGTCTTGCTAATATATTAAAATGACACTTTCAAAATGATTATAGTTTAACATTTTTGCCCTTGAAAAACAATTTAGTTAGCTTTTCTGCCAAACGGGATATACCCTTCTTTTTTTACAATTTAACTACGGAATTTATTCGTCCCTTGGTTTCTGGTTTAGTACCAGGACAATATCGCGGCTTGTGACCGGAACGCACAGAATTCGAGATCGTATCAAACATAGAGGGAAAAAATAAACTGCTTTTCGTTTTGATATTTGTAGTAACTTGCTGCACTCAAAAATTATAATTTAAATATTATACCCATATCGATTTAAACTTTATGAAAGAACATTAATATTCTACACCGAGCCCGTACCGGATTCCGGGAATTTTTTCCGAACCACTGTTGTGACACGTCAAAAATGTTGAATGAATTAACTTTTCGTAATTATATCCTGGCTACGCAGTAAGATAATGCAAAGAAGGAAACACAATAATTATTAGTGACGCTTTTGTCAAAATTTTTCTTCAATTAAGATGTCGTAATAATAGATTTTACACTTAAACCTAAACCCGACCAGGTATAAAAAAAATTAACCCCTTTTAACTTATTTTTTTTTTTTCCTTTTTAATCATCTTTGAGTCCAGGGGTTTTAAAACCCAAGATCTACCCTTAAAATTATTTTTTGAAAAACTCTAAATTGCAATGATCCTTGGGAATAGATTTCTATAAAAACAATTTTGGCCACAGTTTTGTATGTTGATTCAATTTGGCCCCGCCATAAACTAAAAATAGAAATTAAAATATTTTAAATGGAATCTTTTCTTTAACTTACCGTAGATTTTTTTCAAGGTACTTCTTAATAACTTATTGCTCAAATGGGTTTCGTTCTACTGAGGCAAGAATGGTGGTTACAGCTAAATATATGATAATATCAACACAAACAAATCTAATACCAGTGTTGTTTATGTAAACATTGCGCCCTTAAAGAGTACAATATATGATTGTGAATAACAATTTTTTTTTCATACCCCATCCTCACGTTTTAGGTAATTTACCGCTTTATGTCAACCCAGAAAATTACTGTTCTTTTTGGGTGGCAATAACTTGGATATTAAAGCTCTGTTAAAGCCTTTAAAGTGTGATTAAATGCAGTAATTCGTTTACGATATTGTATTTCCCGTGCACATCACAATAGGTAAGTCGTTGCCTACGACTTAGTAACACGTGCAATTCACTTAATACTTCGTGCCACCACAAAACTTTAGTATCTTGGCGCGCCACCACTTATTATCTTATGCCGCTGACTCCAGTAACACGTGTGCACGAGATTAAAAAAGAACAAATTTTATTGTCACCTCCGTGCCACCGTAGTTTCTCTTTGAACTTTAAAGTTATATACTTAGAAACCTTACATACTTTGGCTCATATCATAATAGATCTTCCTTTACTGTGTCCAGTATATGATTAGTCTAGAGTGCTGTCTTCAACAATATAGAATAGATTAGAAAGGCTAAATGTATAACGGATGTTTAATCATAATTGATAAAATTTTAATTTATTTAAAATCAATACAAGTATCATGTTAAGAAAATATATTATATACATTCTTAGACTATTAAAATGTATTAGCTTATTTGTTTGTTGGTAATGAGTTTAATACAT
This sequence comes from Ruditapes philippinarum, assembly GCF_026571515.1. Classification (NCBI taxonomy): domain Eukaryota; kingdom Metazoa; phylum Mollusca; class Bivalvia; order Venerida; family Veneridae; genus Ruditapes; species Ruditapes philippinarum. The sequence continues at coordinate 39,313 of NW_026854140.1, forward strand.
GTGATAGTTGGGACAGTTGAATACCACGGCTCACTGGGTTAAAGGTTAAGATCACAAGGGCATTGACTTTTCTGTCTTCATTTTGGCATGGATGTTGATCAAGAACATTAGGTGATCCCTATTGATTTCGAAGTCACTGTGGTGACAAGGCCAAGGTCACGGGGTTCTTTACAACTATAAGCTAGTCTGCTCAAATGCTTAAAAATGCTTGTTCACAGTGAGTGTATTGATTTAGACTTTCCACATTTGAAGCATATAATTATGTTCTCATATATTCATCATAAAACACCACCAGGCAAAGCTGTATGGATAGGGTGGGGGTATTCAAGTCATGCAGTCAAAGGCAAAGGTCACTTTGATCTTTGCTACTAAAATCATGTAGAATACATCACTTAGCAATGCACTGGCTTACTAACCTCAGATTTGACAGGGAGGTTTTCCTTAAGCTCTAAATGACCACTGTTGATGCTGCCAAAGCGGTTTACGGGGATACTTACGCCATGGGAATGGCAGTTCTAGTTGTAATTGATTCAAATGGACCTGTACCATACTAGTAACATATTTGTAGTATATCCACAGCAGTTGTTTATCTTCTTAGGGTTGCTTTTTAAGTCACATCGAAACCTTAAATGTCATATGGCGAGTTTTCTGCTTTACAGGTACATTGGACCTCGAGTGTCCCTGTGTGCATTATTTCAGGCACAAGCGGGCACCTTAGTAGAATCATCGACGTATCAAAAGCTAGTTGAATAGCTTGTCTTGTGAAAAAATCCCAAAGTGCCTGGCGGTATTCGAACTTTTTGGATGAACGGCAAGTGGCTCGAAGGCATACACTTAACAACACGGCCACAAGCTCCATATCCTGCAGTTGTTGCTTTATCTGATCTGTACAGTGGCAACATAACCGTAAGAGTTTGGGTCATAAACTGCATTTGGATCGTAGAAAAAATCGCATTCCATCAGTAACTTTAAGTACTTGGTTTAGTTGTTTGTTGGAATAGAAAAAATCTCAAATCTCAAATAGCAACTGAGTATATCGCTTCAAAGTATTGATGAAAGGCTCTTTTCCTTTTTGCATCAATTTTACACCTCAGAATTTGCGCAGCAACGATTCAACCAGATACGGTGGCAAAAATGTGACTTGTATTTGTGTGTGTTTTTATCAATGTACTGTGCACGAGATACTATTTCGTGGTCACGAGTTACTAAGTCGTGGCCACGAGATAATTATATCCTGGTCACAAGATACTATGTCGTGGCCACGAGATACTATGTTGTGGGCATGAGATAAATTTAAAAATCTGGAAACAAAAGTGATCCCCCGGGAAGGCATTTATCACAACAAAATAACATGAAAAATGCAGACTCGGTAAATTGAGTTCTATACATGAGGGATAATGAAGTAAGTTGCAAACATCCCTCAACGCCCCCCTAGCACCGGTTGGAGCCCGGTACTCATTTCACAAAACACTTGCCTTTGCATAATGATCCCGAAGGACCAGAAAAATATAAAACAACACTGGGAAGTGAATTACGGGGCAACTTTTACAGCTTGCCACACAGCACTTTGACACCTTCTGTTTGTTCAGTATTTAAAAATCTGGAAACAAAGTGATACCCCGGAAGCATTAATCACAACTAACAGTATGTTTATTGAAAAATGCTTGACTCGGTTTTGATTTAGTCTGTATAATGAGGGATAATGAAAAAAATGCATTATCCCTCACGCCTCCTAGCACCGGCTTGAATGGTACTCATTTCTCATTACTTAATAATGCTGGCATCAATGATCCTGAAGTACACACACAGCACTTAATTGACACCTGCTATTGTGAAGAATAAACATCTGGAAACAAAGTGATCCCCCCAGAAGCATTAATCATAACAAAATTACATGAAAAATGCAGACTCGGTTTGAATGAGTCTGTACATGAGGGATAATGAATAAGTGGAACATCCCTCACGCCCCAAGCACCGGCTTGTGCACGTATTCATTATCCCTATGAACAGACTCAATCAAACAGAGTCTGCATTTCTCTTGTAATTTTGTTGTGATAAATGCTTCCGAGGGATCACTTTGTTTCTAGATTTTTGTATGTACGACGGCCTGTTACACTTTTTTATACGATGACTTGAGAAGGAATAAATCTTTGTTTATTTTATTTGCAAGGGACATTGCCCATGGACAGTAGATAAGCATTACAGATGTTTGAGATCAAGGTAACCATGGCACTTTCATGTAAAATTAAACATTCTGATGAATAATTTAGAGTGATTAAGCCGTGGTTATTATAACCTAGAAAGATCATTGCACCTGATCAGTAGATGACAATCAAATTTAATTTTGAGGTCACTGGGTCAAAAATTAGGTTCACAGTGACGCTAAATGTAAAAACTAATTGACCAATCAAATAACTTGTTACAAATGGCATTTTTAAAGGCAGGTGAAGTAGGGACATCATTGTACATAGCACTAGGAAAATTAATATAAATCGTATAATCTGATTGGTTTTTTTTATCTCGTGCGCACGACTTAATTATCTGTTCCAACGACTTAGTAACTCGTGGCCACGACATAGTATCTCGTTCCCTCGACTAAATTATCTCGTGCCTACGACTAAGTACCTCGTGGCCACATCATAGTGTCGATAAATAAAACACACACATCACCGTAACCAGATTATACGGCCGAGATTCTTTCTAAAACATTTTTCATGTTTCTTCCAAAAAATAAGAAAAGATTATTATTGAAAGCCATATCCGCCTCCTATATACATTCTAAAGTGTTGAAAACATGTTGTGATTTTGCTAATATATGATGTCGTTAGTGATTGTGATGTGGTTTTGATATGGTGATGTGGTTCTGCTTTATGGTGCTATGGTGTTTTTAGATCAAATGCTGTTGTTTCGGTGAATGGTTAGGTCATTTGGAAACATATACATGATAACAGAACCATATACAAAAATCACAGCACAATCTAACGATTAGTATTTTTAGCTCACTTGTCACAAAGTGACAGGGTGAGCTTTTGTGATCGCTTTTCGTCCGGCGTCCGTCCGTCGTCCGTAAACTTTTACTTTAATTGACATCTTCTCATAAACCACTAAGCCAATTTCATCCAAACTTCACAGGAATGTTCCTTTGGTGGTCACCTTTGAAAATTGTTCAAAGAATTTAATTCCATGTAAAACTCTGGTTGCCATGGCAACCAAAAGAAAAAAACTTTAAATATCTTCTTTCAAAAAAAACTGAAGAGCTAGAGATTAGATATTTGGCATGAAACATCTTTCTAGTGAATGTCTACCAAGTTTGTTCAAATAAAAACTCTGGGGTCAAAATTGGCCCCGCCCCAGGGGGTCATTGATTTTCCCTATATGCATAATAGTAAAAACTTAAAATATCTTCTTTTAAAGAACCTAAAGAGCTAGAGGTAGGATATTTAGCATGAAACATCTTCTAATGGGTGTCTACCAAGTGTGTTCAAATAAAAGCCCTGGGGTCAAAATTGGCCCCGCCCAGGGGGTCATTGATTTTTCCCTATATGCATATAGTCAAAGCTTGAAAAATCCTCTTTTAAAGAAGCCAAAGAGCTAGAGCTAAGATATTTAGCATGAAACATGTTCTAATGGATGTCTACCAAGTTTGTTCAAATAAAGAGCCCTGGGGTCAAAATTGGCCCCGCCCCGGGGGTCATTGATTTTCCTTATATGTGTATAGCAAAAACTTAAAAATCTTCTTTGAAAAAACTCAAATAGCTAGAGTTAAGATATTAAGCACGAAGCATCTTCTAGTAAGCACGAAGCATCTTCTAGTAAGTGTCTACCAAGTTTGTTCAAAATAAAAGACCTAGGGTCAAAATTGGCCCCGCCCCGGTGAACACTGATTTTCCTTAAATATGTGTAAAGCAAAACTTAAAAATCTTCTTTTGGAAAAAACCGAATAGCTAGAGTTTAGATATTAAGCATGAAACGTTTTCTAGTAAGTGACTTCAAAGATTTTTCAAATAAAAGCCCTTAGGTCAAAACTGGCCCTGTCCCAGGTGTGTCAGTGTTTTTAACTATATGTGTAAAGAAAAAACATGACCAGCTAGACCTTTGATGTTTAGCATGAAACATCTTCTAATTGGTGTCTACCAAGTTTGTTCAAATAAAAGCCCTGGGGTTTTAAACTGGCCCCGCTCCGGGGCCTTTATACAGCAGGTGAGCGACTTCAGGGCCACCATGGCCCTCTTGTTTTAATGCTCGGAGTTTTTGACAAACTTCTTTCCAATATTGAAGTCAAATAGAGAGAAATAAGAATCCCTAAAGAAAGCCCAACACGGCAAAATTGAAAATGTTGCAGGCCCCCTAGCACTAGCTTAAGTAAAAGTCCACCTAAAATATGTGAATTCATAGAAACAAATGCAAACAATACATTATTTATATATTTATTATTATGATTGTAGAAAACCGAAAGTACAAAATGCCAACCTGTTGACATTTAGTCGGATTTGTTTAAATTGTACCCCAGTGGGAATTTTGAAATTCAAAATGGTTTTCAAAACATATTTTCAATCATTATTGTACCGAAACAAACTATATTTTTCTTTGGATGTCAAAATAGAGAGAATATGAAGATAACACTCTCTGTTTCTGTTTACATCTGAAACAACGTGATATAACTACTTTCAATCCGAATTAACTCCGAGGTTATAATTGATTATAGCCGAGGATGTTCCGATTGCCAAAATGGATGACTATAGAAATAGTTTTAAAAATAAAAGACCGTTTTATTGAATATCTTGAAATAGAATTCGACAAACAGTTTTGGAAAATGATCACTTATTAAAAAGAAGATAAATCTCATTCATGTATGATTTTTATATATTTTTTTTTTGATAAATGTTAAGTACCGTGCCCAGGCTATAAGGCAGTTATGGCGCTCCATAGATATTTTTTGCCAGTCCATGACACCTGGTTACTATTTATAGTTTAATGTTCATTACAGTTGTCAGTGCATTTCAAATTTAGTAATGACCGAGGCAACCAAAAGTTGACTTTTAGATTGCATAGAGAATAATATAAAGTGAGATGCTCAGTGAAACAGTAAAAAAAGGTATATACTTGAGACATTTTGTATGAATTTCAGTTAGATCTCTCTATATATTTCGTACAAATTATTAAAAAAGTGTGTTCGTCTGCTATTTTAGTTAAAAAAGGCAGACGAATACAATTTGTATCAATTTCAACATTTGTGTATGTCCTATTTATTTAAGAAACTAATATAAAGTAATGTTAAGGAATAGTTTAAAAAAACAACATTTTTTGACATTTTGTTTTTGAACGATTTTTGTTCGCTTTTCTTGGCTAATTGTGTTTTTATATACATGTATTATAATATATAATTATGTACACACTGACACCTTTATAATTTATTAATCATATCAGTGTTTGTTTGTTTTTATTTCATCACCTGAATGAATAATACTAATATGTCAATTATTTCTATTTCAGATCTGAAGGATGAACTTATAGCATGGTACAACACCTATCAGAGTACAGTTCCACTTTCACCACTCACAGATGATGCCCATACCCCTCTAGCTGGGTTCTACATTATGCCAGAAATTGACATACAGACGAATCTTCCAGGTGGAAGGAAAGAAACAACTAGAGTCAAGTCGTTACATGACCTGTTTACATCGGGTAGAAAAGTTTCAAGGGAAATATATTTATCAGCGGTCGCTGGATTTGGGAAAACAGCATTTTCAAAATATCTCACTATAACATGGTGTCAAGCTCATAAAATGGATGAAAATTATAACCATTTTAAAAAAGAAGAATTGGAGGCGATATCTGGCTTTGAGTTTTTATTTCTAGTGCTATTGAGAGACGTAGATACAGAATGTGATGTTGACAACATGATTGAACAACAAATCATAAATAATCTTCTTTGTAAATCTGAAATACCAAAAACTTTTTTAAATGACATTTTACGCAATGAAAAATGTCTTGTAATACTAGATGGACTTGATGAATGGTTCCATCCTGACAATGATTGTTCAAGACTTCCAAAAAGTATTCCTCATCGGTATGCACGTGAAAAGTGTGTAATCCTAACAACGACACGGCCATGGAAGCTTGGAGTCTCAAACTTGAAGACTTATCAAGTAGACAAAACTGTGGAGCTAGTTAAACTAGATAAACACAATGTTAGGCAGTTTAACCTAAACACATTGAAAATATTGAAAGGCCCAACTGAAGAAGAAAATCTGATCAATGAAGTTTGTAGATTTGAAGAGGAAATTAGAAACCATGACCTTGAGGATATGGAATCTACCCCTCTCCTATTACTCTATCTTATATGCTTATGGGTTAATAAAATTCCAAAAGGAAATTCAGCAGCAGAATTATATACAGGTATTATTCAGCTCCTTCTATCTAGAACAGAAGAGTTACATGGAAAGTTTCATTCATTGTGTAAAATATCCCCTAGTTATGTTCCTGAATGTTTCAGAAAACATAAACATTTCTGTCGTTACTACATGTTTCTGAAGACCATTGGGAAACTAGCTTTTAATACATTATTCAGTAAGGAAAAAGAGCACACATTAGTATTTGATGAAAATGTTGCAGAAAAATATCTAAACCAAGAAGATTTGAAATCAAGCTGTCTATCAGGAATATTATCAAAAAGTAAAGTGAAAACATTAATAAATGAAAGTTTTAAAATCTCATTTTCACATAAAACAGTGCAGGAATACTTTTCAGCAATATTTATAAGTTTTCAAAATACAAAATTTAATGAAGTTCAAAAAATCATTTTTGAAGAGTGCAACTGTGTACGAAATATTCTAGACATGTCAAAAGTGTTTGTCTTTATTAGTAGCATAAACCCTAAATTAATGTCTACAATATCACGTGATTTGATGCCTGTTATAAACGATGATGAAAAAACAAGCAAATACAGAACTTTGACAGTTAATGATCCCATGTATTTTGATTCATTACAAGACATACAAGACATGTACATTTCTTGTTCCAAAGAAAGCCAGGAAAACAAAGACCTAAAATTGTGTTTACAAGATTTCTTCATTAATGAAAAATGTAAACAAGAAATCTACTTCAAGCAATTACAACATCTGTGTCAACAAAATAAAGAAAACATAAAATCAATAATGATAAAAAATGAAGATATTTGTAGTCTACAAGAATTTATCAATTTGTTTACACTTTCTGATATAGAGAAATTATCCTATCAAGGTGAAATTATAGAAGAGGAAATAATGAGCTTATTATTGAAGCCTTTAAAATGTTTAACTGTGATATCACGTAAATGGGAAAATCATCAATTTGTAGGAAAACGTTGCCAGCTGTCTGCAGAGATAAATGGACGACTGGTAAAATTACAACACCTGGAGTGTTTATATATAGACTGTTTCACTATGACCCACGAGGTAATGGAGACATTGTTAAATTTCCTCACTAGTAAAAAATCAATGAAAGAAATAACATTGAACAATTTATACTGTAGTGATCATGATACTTCATGTAGGGGATTCAACCTTGACCTGTCTCAACATTCACAACTAAGAAGGTTAGGATTGGGCAGGATACCTGTGTCACAATTAAACATGGATGTATCGTTGTTAGAGGAATGTTCTGTAGGTAAATTATATAAACCTGGTGTTGTGTCATCTTATCTCAGTCAACTACAAGCAGCCAGTAAACTACAAGAATTTAGGTGTTGTGGTCTAGGAATCTTCCAGTGACATAGAAACAATGTTACAAACATTATCATTGTTATATCATGTGAAAGATGTTACGTTGTATAGCATCAATCTAGGTGAAAGATCATTAACACCGTCACCTCAAATGATCAATATTGAGCGTGTTGAGTTGTTTTATATAACAATGTCTTGTTCAGTGTTATATAATCTTATTACTGTTAAAACAAACTACCACATACAGTGACAGTAGTTATAGCAGGTTGTAATATAAAAACTAGAAACAGAATTTGAAAACTTTAAAACATTTATAAAACAATCAGACAATTTTGTGGTCACCTATGATGACACCTGGAAGTCTGGAGTGTATGTGTTTTGAGTTTAAAACAACAAGTACTGAGTAACCTTAAATGAACTTGTGAGAAACAATTTATAAAATAGATTATTAGACAAGTGACAGGTGAAATAGACATCATTATTTTATTTTAAGTCTGACATTTAATCAATACTTTGCCTTTGTAGATAGATTTAACAGTTTCAAAAATGTGAATAGGAATGGAAACTGAGGATTTTTTCAATGGGACAACAAATGTGGATTAATTTTAGATGTACTTTACCCAAGTAAGTGTTGTTTATTTCTTTACATGTACTTTATAACAGTTTTATGTGACATATACATTGATTCTCCTGGGCCTGGAAGCATTATTAGCCTTACTTTAAAGCATGTCATGCAAAATCAACCTTGGTCAGCTCATCTTGTGACCAATTTGTTATCTTTTGGGCAACTCCTAGCATGATTATTTTGAAAAAGAAGAGTTATCCTAGTACCAATAGCTTGGGGTCTGCGTCGGCATAACCACTTATGCTAAAGTTTGCACACGTGTTCACCATTCTGTCCCAACCTGTAAATAAGAAAGATAACTCTATCAAGTATTTTGACAGAATTATGCTCCCTTTTCTACTTATAATTTTCACCAAGTTTGTGTACCACCTTAAATATTTCAAAGTCCTTTGACATATTGCCTGCTGCACAGTAAATGGGCCAATTGTGATAGCATCTTAGTCAACAAATAAAGTTAAACATACAAAGAAATATTTTCTCTTTGTAAGAACCTTAGGATGTCTGTAACAATATTTTTGGGATGAAAGGATAAGTTTTTAAATACTTTTTTCAAATATTAAATCTTATGCAGTGTTGGTAGGGGACGGATGTTACAAAGATATATACTAAAACTTAAAAAAGTCTGAATATCTTAAAATTTATAATAAAAATTCTATTGTTTCTCTTTATTTTATTAATATACGATAGTATGTATTCTGAAAATTCTGACACAAAACTTTTTCAGAAAATTCATCTTAGATATAAAAATATTTGCTTTCAAATTCATTATTGTCAGCATTTTCCCCCCGCAAAATTAAATCTTCAAACATGTTAGAAACATTAAGTAAAAAAAAAAGGATAGGTACATCAAACCATACTTAAATCAAATATGCAAACACATATTTTTTTAAAACATTTAAAATAATGGGACTTTCTTATGTATATTTCTTGTCAGATAATCCAGAAATGAATTGTATCAGGGGGCGGATGTTACATTTTTTTTTGGAGGGGACGGATGTTACACTATAGCTAGATGTTTAAAGCTGATAGTTCATACTTTCTTTTGGATTTATTATAAAGTAATAAAATTTCTAAGAGTATAATGCTTTGTATAGTACAATAAATGTATAATAATTGAACAAAGTATGAGAAAAATGTAGAAATATACCTGACAATTATGGAATTTTTTTACTTTTTGCGTTTTTGCAAAGAAAAAATGCATTTTTTTTATTTGTCTTCCAAGGGGGTTTTCTTACATTTGAAGAAAATTTTTAAAAGTTTTGGGTTAAATAAGGGGTCAAATTTCCCTTTTTTGAATTAAAAGGGAATTTCCCTTTCCCTTTCCCGGCCAATAATTATTAAAAAACTGTGTTAAAATTTCTGTTAAAGAAAAAAATGTCATAAACCAACCCGGTTTTTCCCCTTTTTATAAAAAAAATCATTTACAAAATTCTTTACTTATATAATTAAGATTTTTATCTTTTTAAAAAATTGATACCAGTTTTTGAGTAAATTAAAAATTTTTTTTTCAAATTTTTAAACACATTAAGCTTGAATTTTCTCATTTTCTTAATTTAAAAAAATTATAAACAGTTAAAATTTTTCCCTTTAAAAATTTTAAGATTTTTTAAAAAGTTGCCCCAAATTTAAAAAAATTACTTCGATTTTATGAAAATTTAAGTAAATTAATGTGGAATTTTTCAGCAGCATAAATCCAACGTTTTCATTAAAGTTTTAGTGTCATAAGCTAATTGTTTCCCCCCCAAAAAATGTGGGAGGGGGTTTTAATGGATTCCCTTTTTTTCGCGTCCTTTCCCTCCTCAATTTCCAATTTTTTGTTTTTTCCCCTCTTAGATCCTAATTTCCAAAATTTTAAAGGGGTTTTTTTTTCAAATTTTGGGTCAAAAAGGTTTACCTCAACAAGGGGGTGTTCAGCTTAAGGTTTAAGGTCCAAGGGGCAAATATAAACCAATCAAATTTTTTTACAGTATTGTTTTTCCGCTTTTGTAAGTCCTTTTAACTATTTTGATTTTTGGGTAATTTTTTTTAAACTTTGGGGTCAAATGTTTACCTTTTAACAAGGGGGATGTGCAGAACCCATGTTGCCTATGTGTCAGCTCAAGGTCAAGGTCACAATTGAAGGTCAAATATCAAACAATCAAATATTACACAATATATCGTGTCCGCTCTGTTAGTCAATTTTTTGCTTCAATCTTGGCTCAAATGTTAACCTCAACAAGGTTATATGCAGAACCCATGTCACCCTTTTGCCGGCTTAAGGTAGAGGTCACACTTGAAGGTCAAAAAATGACTTAGAAAATGTACTTAAATTTTCACATGTACTTGAATTTTTCTGAAACTAGAGAAGGTATTTGCTTGAAACTTAAAAAGATATTATGAGGTGTCACAAATAAAAATATGCAGGTCAAGTTTTATAACTCTGTATTTGCATTTTGACAAAGTTATGCCTCTTTTTAGCTGGACTTTTTTTTTTTTGAAAAAAAAGTAGAGGTTTTGTTATAGTCGCGACGGCGTTGCCGTCCGCAAACATGTACCTGGATCATAACTTTTTTATTTCTTGGTATATTTTCTCAAACTTGGCCACAACAACCCTTGGGACAAGACCTTTCAGAAGACCACACTAAACCTTGACCTTCATCCATGAATGACCTTGACCTTCAAGGTTAAAAGTCCAAATTTTGCTTGTTCATGCTGTTATTGGCTGTAACTTTGTTATTTTTGAATGGGTTGTCTTCAAACTTGAACATAATAAGCTTCAAGGATAACCCTTAAAAATAACCAGACAGACATGTATATTAACCTTCACTGATTAATGACCTTGACTTTGAAGTTCAAGTTATTGAAATTTTCATTGTTTGTGTATTTTTTGCTATTATTGAAGGGATCAACTTCTTATTATAACAGAACATACCTAAGGACAAGACCTTGTTGTGACTTCACCACGTGACTTCACCACGTGACTTCACCAAGTGACTTTACCACGTGACTCCACCACATGCTACCACCACGTGACTTCACCACGTGACTTCACCATGTGACACCACCACGTGACACCACCATGAGATTCCACCACGTGACTGCACCACATAACTTTACCACGTGACTCCACCAAGTGACTCTACCACGTGATTTTACCACGTTTTTCCACCACGTGACTTTACCACGTGACTCTACCACTTGACTTCACCACGTGACTCCACAACGTGACTTCACCACGTGACTCAACCACATGACCTTACCACGTGATTCCACCACGTGACTTCACCACGTGACTTTACCAGGTGACACCACACATGACTCCACCACGTGACACTACCATGTGACTTCACCACATGACTCCACCACGTGACTTTACCACGTGACTCCACCACGTGACTTTACCACCTGATTTTACCACGTGACTCCACCATGTGACTTTACCACGTGACTCCACCACATGACTACCACGTGCCACAACCACGTGACTCCACCACATGACTTTACCACATGACTTCACCACGTGACTCCACCACGTGACACCACCACGTGACACCACCATGAGATTCGACCACGTGACTGCACCGCATGACTTTACCACGTGACTCCACCAAGTGACTCTACCACGTGACTCTACCACGTGATTTTTACCATGTTACTCCACCATGTGACTTTACCACTTGACTCTACCACTTGACTTCACCAAGTGACTCCACAACGTGACTTCACCACGTTACTTCACCATGTGACTCCACCACATGACATTACCATGTGATTCCACCACGTGACTTCACCACGTGACTCCACCACGTGACTCCACCACGTGACTCCACCACGTGACACTACCACGTGACTTCACCACATGATTCCACCACGTGACACTACCACATGACTTCACCACATGACTCCACCACGTGACTTTACCATGTGACTCCACCATGTGACTTTACCACCTGATTTTACCACGAGACTCCACCACGTGACTTTACCACGTGACACCACCACGTGACACCACCACGTGACTCCACCACGTGTATCTATTTATATAATTTTCTATTTACAGAATAGCACGTTTCTATTATATATATAATTTAGTATATTTATATATACAAAATATATAGACAAAACTTATGTGACATGACAGACCGATTAATTTTATAAAAAGGAAACGTTAAGATTTTGTTCAAATATTTCTTTGTTTGCTTTTAAGAGAAAGTAAAAAGTCGAGCGTTGCCCCCGCCAGGTGGTGGTTCTTTGTTAAGTCTTTAAATTTACATACAATCAATACCTTTAAGACAATATGTCTCGGTTCTGCTATATAGATTCTATACTAATGGAAGGAATTTTTTTCAAACTTTACTCAATTGCTCACCCCAACTAGGCAATGTGCAGAACCCATCTTACCCTTGTGCCAGCTTAAGGTCAAGGCCACACTTGTTTTGATGATGGAACATGATTAAATAATAAATATTTATACTTTTACCTGTACAATTAGTCTTTTTTCACCAGAGATAATTTCCTTTTATGTATTTGTGCCACTAAAGTTATTCCCTTAACCACCTTTCCAAGTAAAAAAATTGTCTTCTGTCAAGGACATTGGTGGGGGTATGAATCGCATTCAGCGATAGTTCTAGATATTTCTTACTTTTAATAATTCTCTGTGTAAATAATTCAGTGTACATGAACTGCTTAACTATGAACTTATTTGTCATTCAATAATATTTATAGGTTCAAAATAATTTGCGAATGGTTCATTTACAGACAAATATTTTGGGAAACGGACAAAAGCCCTCCCAGACAAAACTCTCCCGTCCATAAATGACAAGGCGGACAAAAGCCCTCCCGTGAAAATGACTGGGCGGACAAAAGCCCTCCCGTGAAAAATGACTGGGCGGACAAAAGACCTCCCGTAAAATTAACAAGGCGGACAATTGTCCTCCCGTAAAAAATAATATATGTATGTTAAATACCTGTGTTTTTTTTTCAATGCACTCAACAATTTTAAAACTTTAACATATATACATTTGTAATTGTTGTTGTTTTCAATTGGCCTACATGTAAGTATGTGTATGAGCTAGAACCACCTTTCATTCAGAATATACTTTTCTGAAATGTTTATTGAGGTAATTCTAAATTGACTCATTGCAAGGCACATTATAAATATCTTGATTATATTTTTAAATTTTAGTTAAATTAAACTTCTTTTCATCATTTATTACTCTATTAATCTTAACTGCACATGGGAGTTATCCTTTGATATTTACATGAATAAATATGCCCTAACAGATTTTAGCATTAATATTCCAATGCCTGTCAGGAATGTGCTCAAGCCCATACAAACATGCTTAAGCCACATTTGGAAAACAAAAAAATATTCATGATTACAACAAATTTAATATAAAGAAAATACAAACTATTCAACGCACATGTATTGTTTTGGTTTTATTGTGTCGCCTTGAAAAGGTGACATATAGGGGTTACTTTTGTCGGCCCGGTGTCGGCGGCGGCGGCGTCTGTCGGCGTCGTTGTCGGCGTCGGCGTCCGCTAAAGCTTGTCCGGAGTATAAAACTCAGTCACTATAAGTCTGATTGACTTCAAACTTGGTATGCATGCTTCTTTCAATAACCCGAAGTGCAGTGCACAAGGACCGGTACTCTGCAGTTCTTATTTTTTTGAGTTATTGCCCTTTTGTTAATTTTCATACTTTAATTTTGTCCGGGCCATTTTTCTTCAACTAAAAAAGCTATGGACTTGAAACTTCAAAGGATTATAGATCTCATTAAGAAGAAATGCAGTGCACAAGAACCAGTACTCTGCACTTCCTAATTTTTGAGTTATTGCCCTTTGTTAATTTTCATACTTTATTTTTGTCCGGGCCATTTCTCCTAATGTATAAAAGCCATGGACTTGAAACTTCATAGGATGATAGGTCTATTACATTAAGAAGAAGTGCAGTGCACAAGAACTGGTACTCTGCATTTCTTATTTTTTTGAGTTATTGCCCTTTGTTTATTTTCATACTTAATTTTTTTGTCCAGGCCATTTCTCTGAAAGTATAAAAATTATGGACTTGAAACTTCATAGGATGATAAGATCTCATTAAAAAGAAGTGCATTGCATAAGAACTGATACTCAGCATTTCTTATTTTTGAGTTATTGCCCTTTGTTGCTTTTTCTTACTTTATTTTTGTCCTGGTCATTTTTCCTCAAGTATGAAAGCTATGGACTTGAAACATCATAGAATGATAGATCTTATTGATAAGAAGTGCAGTGTACAGAAACTGCTGCTCTGCACTTATTATTTTTTTAGTTATTGCCCTTTGTTATTTTTCATATTTCATTTTTGTCCTGGCCATTTCCCCTAAACTACATTGTTCACAAGGCGACACATCCGACTTGCGGAGTTCTAGTTAACCTGTCAATTACATACTGTTTACACGGTCGATGCACACATTATATTAATTTTCGGTAGATTTTTCGGTAAGTTCCGTGTGTGGTGAACGCTTCACGATGGAATTCAATTTAATTTGTATCTCTTAACAAGGTGTACTAAGCGTTATAGCGCAATAGGATAAAGCAAGAGCTTATAATCTAAGTACCACACGTGTTTTAAGTTCGAGACCGCGTTGGTCCATGATTTTTTTTCTTATTAATACGTTCAACATTATTGAAGCTATATATGATTATTTTATGTTGTTCGTTTTGTTTTATTATGTTTTACTAAATTTTGTTAAGTCTATACTCTTTTTAAATAACATGCTTTAAGAATTCGTATTTAAAATTAAAACGGATTAAAATCAATAAATGCCTTTTCAATGTCGTAAAACACACAACAAATCTGTTCCTTTAATATATACTGCAAAAATAAATAAAGGCCAACAGTAAGGATCGAACCACAGACCTCTCAATTATCAGGCATTCTCTTTACCGACTGTCCTATTGTTAATTAACGAAAACATTCACTTTAAGCTGGCGTGACTTTCAAAAACATGACATATATACTCCACATTAATTCTCGTAAACTACACGGACCAAACCTAAGTGGGATCGAATATTTAAATGAGCCCTATAATGTATTCATAATTGACAGGTCAATAAAATCAGACTATACATATATGTATTTGCTGCGGGAGGGCTTTTGTCTACCCTGTTATTTCCATGGGAGGGCTTTTGTCCGCCCTGTCATTTTCACAGGAGGGCTTTTGTCTGCCCTGTAATTTTCAAAGGAGGGCTTTTGTCCGCATTGTTCATTTTTGGACGGGAGGGCTTTTGTCCGGGAGGGCTTTTGTCCTACACTCAAACTTTTCACTACAGGAATCCTTACCATATATTTAATCAGATTGCCGAGTGTTTTGATGTTCTTTCTCTTGGTTTATAGGTCAAACGATACAACAGGTTCCTGTTGTTACAGATAAACCCAGGTAAAAAGTTAGCTAAATAACCGACATCCTGAATATGATATTTCCTGTTCTTTCCGTCACAATTAAGTTACACCAACCATCACGCACAATCAACTGATGCTCATGAGTGCGGGTAACTATACACTGCACATCCTGTTAACACACGTGCATGTATATGTCTAAGAGCCACATAATTACGATACGGCTGCTAGAGCCATTTGTGATTAGAATGTCGACATTTTTTTTAAGAAGCAGAAAGGTCCCAGTAGGGTCCCGAAACTACACTCACCACACCACACAATTGAAAATTTTTGTCGTTATACTATTATAAAGGCCATTATAAAAAGAGTATTACTCAATTCAATGTTATAAGCAATCGTGTGGGACCGCTTTAACTTTCCTAAGAATTGCACAAGAGGTTCAGTCAGTTCAAATCGTCATCATATCCTACATAGAGTTTGTACTTCTTCTATAAACCAATATTGAGTTCTCTAGTTTTATAAATCTTATGTTGTGTGAGGTGTCTCTATGCTATTGAGTTTCTTTATCTTTTCATCGGCCTACCAAAAACGTATGGAGCCTATAGCGTTGAGCACTTCGCAGTGCTCGTGCAGCGTGCAAGGTGCGCCTCCGTTAGTCCCGAAATGCGTTGAACGCAACTCTGCGTGTGATAGCCGGATATTGCAGAGTTGTTGATACCTTAGAACGTAATTCGCAAGGGATGAAAACTCAATGTGTAGGACTGGTCCAGGTCAAATACACTTGGTAATGGAAACAGTGCGCTGCGACAAATCTATATTCAGAATTATGGCGCGTGTGTTATGAGATTTTCAAGCTTTCAGCCGTGCAACATAATAGTCAATAAATATGTTGAACCTAGATCATATGATTGACACACATCATAGTCGTAGGAGGGAGTATACCGAGATGATCCTAAGTGGAACAACAGTATTCCTAGTTTATATACAGATATTAATATCCATAGTTCTGTGTGAAGACAAAATTCCTACTACTGAGAATTTGTCAAAGCACATTCACTAACTATCTCTTAATAATAAAGGCATCAATAGAACAGGTTATGATAAGTTTTAAAGTTTTTTAGACTCTTGGTAATAAAAATCATTCATGTCTAGCATAAACAACAGGTCCCTGTCCCCTTGCTGTAACCCTAATCACATTAAGGAGAAGCACACGAATCAACACAATGTTTATATCTGACATATTCATATAAGACTAAATATTATCATCTTATAAATTAATAGCGAATCACACCTGATGTTAAAAAGATAACATATAAATTTAAACTGTCAAAGAGCTCAATAGATTTTGTTTTTCAAAGCACAAACGTACCACTATATGAAAAGGAATATTGGAGTTCAACATTATAAATCATGTGTTCAGCGTCACCCAGATCACAAAAGTGAACCCAGGGCAGCTTTTGTGTCTGCTTTTCGTCCACAGAGCGAAGTCACTGCCCGTCGATAAAAGCCGTCTCACACTTTTTGACTTAATAAATAAACCAAGCAGTCTCATGAACCACATAAGACCCATTTACATCCAAACTTCACAGGTAACTGTTCCTGTAAGGCTGGTCAACACATATAAAATAATATGTTCAATAATAGTTATTTGGAACTACTACACTAGACTCATATGTATGCTCATGGACAACCGAAAGAAAATAACTATTATAAATCTTCACTCTAAAAAAACCTAAGAGTAGAGCTTGAGTACTAATTTTATGAGGCAACTAAATTCAGCATTCCTTCTAGTCGATCTTTAAGCAATTTTTGTTCCAGATAGTAAGTTAATTAACGCCATGAGAGGGGTCAATAAGTGCGTCTGGAGCACCGGGGGGTCATTGATTTATCTCTATAGATTCATTATAGTTAACGAAACCTTAAAAAATCTCCTTTTAAAGAACCTCAAGAGCCTAAGAGCTAACAGATATTAAGCATAAAACATGTTCTAGATAGGGTCCCTCCTAGTCTCGTGCAATATATTAATAACCCTGGGAATAATGTGCGCTCACACCGCACCATGCTCATTACTGGGAAGGTATCAGTTCTGGGTAGAATTTCTCCTACTATCCTGTCGATTTATGACGTAATATATAATATCTAAAAATGCTTCCATGCAAGTAACTTCACTAAAGCGTATGGTAAGAATAGTAGAGCTATTTGTTCAAGACATGTTCTAATGGTGTCTACCAAGTTCAATAAAGTCAACTGAATCCAAATATTGGCCCGACCCAGGGGTCATTGGATTTTCCCTATATGCATATAGTAAAAACTCTAAAAAATCCTGCATTATTTCAAGAGACCAAATAGATAGAATCTAGAGATAATTTTATCTGCATCAGATATCTATGACTTTTAGTAAATAGATAATGCTTAAAGCCTCTACCAGACTTAACAAACCATTAACAAATTGCCGCGTGAGAACACAATTAGCAACACACACGACCACGAGGACTATCACTCGAGATTATCCCTATAATATCGTAAGTGTCAAAATCACATGAAGTAAAGAACTCTTTAAGAATCAAAAGAGCTATGGCTAATAAGACTCACACTACACCGATGCACACATACTTACATACTCCAACGACTCTATGAGGAATACATACCATAGATGTTGTCAATCTAAAAGCCCTGGGTAAATTGGCACCGCCAGGGGGTCATTGATTGTTTCCTATATTGTATAATAAAAACTTAAAATTACCTTTCTTTGAAAAAACGCTAAACATATAGTATTAGAGTAATGAACTCATTAGTGCTATTATATCACTGAGAACGGACTATCTTTTAAGTGAGTGTCTAACAAACATCTTAGTGAATTCAAAACCTAAAGGACGGCGGGTTCAACTATATTTGACACGACTACATTAATCTACAGACCACCTTGAGGCGTACTCAGCATCGACTGTCTTTATATCGTACAATAAGCGCGGAAAAACACTTTTAAAAATTCTACTCTGAAAGAAGGCCACCCACCCACACAACTCACACTCACTAGAGTTTAGAACTCTAGAAAGAGCATATGAAACATCTTCTTAGATAAGAAATATGTGCTATGCGAATGTTTGTCACATGTGACAAACTAGACGAGACAGATGCAGCACGCCACTCAACAGACTGCAATGCTAAAGTGTGACCCCAAGGTAGGGATATACATATGAGCATTCACTTAACTAAATATGTGTCTCACAAGTCAGCGAACTCTAAACAAAAACATCATAATTTTTTGTCTGACACTTGTGAAACACAAGCACGCCTCCACACCCTAGCCAGACAATGGCCAGCTGATAGCAAAAGACATGTAAATAGATATTTAATAATATAACAGAGGCATATAAGACTAAAAACATACATTCAAGTGCAGTACATGCTCAGTTTTTCGTGTAACAGGCTGTCACACATATCAAGTTATTCATATAAGATCTATCATCTAGTGTCCATGCTATATCATAGTCAACAGTCATCTTGGGTCTTTAATACTTTGACGGACAAAATGACCAGGACAAAAACTAAAGGTACAAGAAGCAACGTTTAGAGAGGGTCTAAAACTAATGAAAATAAGCATAATGCGTGAGTATCAGTTCGTTCAATTGTGGGGCGGGAAACTGCAACTCTGTTCTTCTTAAATTGAAAACAGAAAGGTTGAGATATCTCCTATGAAGTGTGTGCACGCTAGTCCCAGAAGATCAGGTTTTGTATACACCTTATACTAGTAGAAATGGTACCATAGGACTAAGGAGACACTCTTAAGTATGCAAATAACAAATAGGGCAAATAAGCTCAAACACTTGTTTGATTAATTAATTATATTTAAGTCATTATTGTCCCTGTTTCATTTCTCAATTTTAGGGCGCTCTGCCACCTGTGAAAACGTGGCGACCATATAAAAGTGGTTTACTGTCTGTTCGTGCTCAGTCGGGTGTCATCCGGAAGTCCGTTAGCAAACTAGATACTCAGATCAGTATACTATTGGATTTTGAATCAAAACTAGGTATTATCATTTTATCAATGACCCCGCAGCTGGACAGTTAGCAAGAATCCAGAGAGTTACTTGAAATCAGCCATAATGTTGGTTGCAGTATTTAACCTAGTCACTTAATAAGGACACACTATATCTACATATAAATCTTTTCATACTTTATTTTTGGCCGGGCAGTTTCTCCTAAGTATAAATCTATGACTGAATCCTTCATAGGCATGATATAAGTCTCATTAAGAAGAACGTGCAGTGCCAGTAACTGGTACTCGTGCATTTCTTATTTTTTTTTTTTTTTTTTTTTGGAAACCGCACGAAAAAAAAAAAAAGAAATGCAGAGTACCAGCAAATTTTCTTATTTTTTGAGTTATCTGACACATATCTATACTCTTTTCATACTTATTTGTCCGGCCATTATTCTAACCGCTATAGCCCTCTGAGCACAATCAGAAACTTCATAGGATGATAGGAATCTCATTTAAGAAGAAGTGCAGTGCCCAAGAACGTGGTAGCTCTGCATTTCTTATTTTTAGTTTTGCCCTTGTTACATTTCAGACTATATTTTATCCGGCCATTTAGTCATATAAATTAAATTGTTCACAAGGCGACACATCTGACTGGCGGAGTTCTAGTTCATTGTAACTTTGGTGTTTTAGTGTAAAAATTCCCTTTTTTTCCTCATAAACATAGACAATGTGGCAATTGTTGTTAACATTTCATTGTAACGACAACATAACACCATAACATGGTTGTGGACCTTTGGCCTATACATTACTCCCATATACTCTACAGTCACTACATTGTAGATTAGGTCATGATCCGGACAAACCTTATTCCTTGAATCTAGGCATACATTTAAGGTGGTTGTCATGCAGAGTGCGTTACATAGTGACTCTAAATTTGAATAGCCTTTACTTGACGGCAAAAAAAGCAAACTCCATACTAGTATTGAGACAGCAGCCTAGATCTTGATTAGTCGGTCATGTATTTGTAAACTCGCTTTCAAAAAAATAGACCTTGGAAAATGGTTTATTTTTTAAGAATGGCTAAAGTACCCAGATAAAACTTCCATTAATTAAATTAAATTGTCCTTTATTTTCTAGCACTATCTGGTAATATGTGATTTCCCTGTTCTATACGAAATTCCCATATGATTATGACACCCAGATATGTATTACTATAAAAACATTGAATATTATACAGAAATCAACTTAAATCTATAATTAATTAATTCTAAATGGTACGTACACCCCCAGCTTGAAGCTTTGGCGCACTTACTATATCAGACAAATACCTAATTATATGAATCATTAGAAAACTCCATAACATCAGATGGAAGAATGAAGCTATTCCGCAATAATATCAGAAACAAATCCGAAATCATACTCATTAACTAACTAAAATTGCCATCTTCCTAGTATAACTATTAAACAGAATAAACCCACAGTCTTACAAACTTCTTTTGCTTGATTTAAATAAGAATAGCTCACTAAAGTAATACCTACTCTGAATAAAAATATTAAGAATTGTAGCACTAAATTTTATCTTCTTAAGACAATACCTCATTAAAATCGCATAAGAACAAATAAAAAAGATACATCAATATCTTAATATGACCTATCAATGCTGTAATTCTAGGCTATTGTCTAATAATCATTCAATTTAATCTACTCCATAACTCACTTAATTAAAAAAAAATCACTCTTGTTAACGTTGAAACCATCATTAATAAGCAATTTAATTCAATATCAATACATAAATAACCCTTATTATATTTGCTATCTTCTTAGTCTAAATAATCATCAATTCCACCAAAAATAGATACAGAAGAAGTGACATTTTTCCTACACACACAAATCAGAAAAGAAAGTTAATGCCACAGAAATTAAGCTATTTGTATTCAATGCTCCACCTTAAATCAAAT